>NC_091505.1:6631908-6784262 GCF_947461875.1 Haliaeetus albicilla
TGGCTTGTGTGCAGGTGACAGATGTCTTTCACCAAGGGCAGGAAGAAATACATCTTGGGAGGGCGGGGGCCGGGGGTGCAGAGAGGATGGCCAAGGCTTAGCCTATCTTTGGTCCTTTGAATAAGCACTTGGGTTATTTGTCAGAGCGAAGTGGCTTAGGGCCAATGTTACTTAACACATTGCAAGGCTGAGCTCTCAGTGTTTTCTTCCCAGAGAAGATTTTTGAGCTTAAAGGGAAAAAAAGCCTTTTTTTCTGATTTCTTTCCCCAATGCTCTACGAAAAAGCAGCCACACTGTTCTTCATAAGACTTTGTTTTGCATGACGTCCCAATCAGGCAGAAGCCGGACAAATTTGCTTATGTGCCTGGTAGGTTTGGGCTGTGAGCTAAGAACGGTGCAGTGTCAGCGCTCCGTCTCAGCTCAGACGGTGTGGCAAAGATGTGCAGTGCTCTGGTCCAGCCAGGCCACTTGCTGGAGCTGGGGGAAGGCTACAAAGATCCCCCATTCATTTTCACTCTGTGTTTTCATTATGCTTGTTTTCAACAGTGCCTGTTCACCAGTGGGCTTGTACTCTGTGACACTGTGACTTTGCATGTGACTGGTGAAAAAGTTGACAGAACCCAAACTTTAAATTTGCACAGAAGAATGTCTGCCATGCTTGCACATTCGTCTGCCAAACAAACAAACCAGATTTCATTGACCAGCCACGATTAACTAACACAGGGCAAATATCAAGTACATGTGTAGAAATAGTTTTCTTTGTAAACATCAAGAACCAGAGACAGACATAGTCACACCAAAGAACCTGCAGACTACTTTCATCCATCTGTAAGCACGGAGATACTGTGACCTCTGGGATGATGGGCATTTAATAGAAGACGTACAGAAAAAGGGGTAGGTCTGTGCTAGAGATAGGCAGAGTGCAAATAAAAGCTAAACACCTTGCACACACCACTGAAAGCTTCCCCTTTCCACCTCCCCTAGAAACATCTGCTGGTGCAGATGCTCTGCCTGTGTGTGAGGAAGAGGCTCCCTCTGTTTTTGCTTCTGGGAGGATGACCTAAATATTTCAAAGCAACATAGCAAGTCAGCATGAGGCTGAAATGCTACTGAGAGCCACATCTGCCTTCCAGTTTGGAGGTCCTTACCTCTAGACTTATTATTATTCTTCTCCTGTTTTATACCACCTTGCTGGCCAGGTCTCCTGGAGCTGAAAGCTTCACTTGGAATTGTACAGACAGTAAGAGCAAACAACAAGAGTGGGTGGTCGTTTCAGCATTTCCTTCACCTTCAGGCACTCACTAGATGAATAATCATTTGCTTGATCAGCCACTTACACTGCCATTCCTGTTTGATTGCAGTCCGTGATGCTCCTGTTGCACAGCCAGCGCCGCTACATCTTTGAGTACGACCAGTCCGACTACCTGCTGTCGGTCACCATGCCGAGCATGGTGCGCCATGCCCTGCAAACCATGCTGTCCGTCGGGTACTACCGCAACATCTACACCCCTCCAGACAGCAACGCGGCTTTCATACAGGACGTCACCAGAGACGGACGGCTTCTGCAAACATTATATCCTGGGACAGGACGCAGAGTCCTTTACAAATACACCAAACAGTCCCGACTTTCCGAGATTCTGTATGATACTACTCAAGTCACGTTCACCTACGAGGAATCTTCTGGGGTTATTAAAACAATACATTTAATGCACGATGGGTTCATCTGTACCATCAGATACAGGCAAACAGGTTTGTGTAACTGTCCGCTTTTTGCTAAAGTTTTTGGCCCTGATCCTGCACTCACCTGGCATGAATTTCCATTATTTTTATGTCTACAAGTTCTTATATTTTATGTTTCAATAGAAAAATGTATGTGTGTATCTCTACGTCTGTGTCCATAGGCATATATAGCTGTCCCATTTGAAATACAGTTTTCTTTTTATTGCTTGGTATGGAATAGCTCTTATAATGTTTGATTGTTTTTATTCCACTGTGTGGATATTTGCTAAATACTAAATCAAGTTGTTTTATTGTTTGTATTTCCAAGTTTCCCGTTTATACCATAATATAACATAAATTCAAAAGGACTGTTTATATGAGGAAGGAAATCACCATGTAAAATAAATTTAGTTTAGAATTATCTTGTAAGCAAATAGAAATCATAATTATGAATAAAATAGCATTCTTTTAAACAAATGTTAATAAAATATAGATATTTTTGTAGAGCAAGCATTAATAAAGGTTTGTGAGAGAATAATCTAACATATTCTTAGTTAATGGTATTTTCTGAGAGAGTCAAGTAGCAATAAGGCTTAAGGGTATATATGAGTTCACCGCCTGTTTGTGCTAGATCTGTAGGGTAAGTATACTGTGGCGTAATTCATTATTTTTCTTGCTTTTCCTTTTTCGCCTGTTTGTTTTGGACAGGTCCACTTATTGGTCGCCAGATCTTCAGGTTTAGTGAAGAAGGGCTTGTAAACGCCAGATTTGACTACAGCTATAACAACTTCCGTGTCACGAGCATGCAGGCCATGATAAACGAGACACCTCTTCCCATAGATCTGTACCGTTACGTCGATGTTTCTGGCAGGACTGAACAATTTGGAAAATTCAGTGTAATTAATTATGATTTAAACCAAGTTATAACCACCACTGTGATGAAGCATACCAAAATTTTTAGTGCTAATGGTCAGGTGATTGAAGTACAGTATGAAATTCTCAAGTCTATCGCTTACTGGATGACCATCCAGTATGATAACATGGGTCGTATGGTGATCTGTGATATACGCGTAGGTGTAGATGCCAATATAACGAGATATTTTTACGAGTATGATGCTGATGGTCAACTTCAGACCGTGTCTGTGAATGATAAAACCCAGTGGCGCTACAGCTATGACCTTAATGGCAACATCAACTTGCTGAGCCACGGAAACAGTGCGCGCCTCACTCCTCTGAGATACGATCTGAGAGATCGCATTACCAGACTTGGAGAAATTCAATATAAAATGGACGAAGATGGGTTTCTCAGGCAAAGAGGCAATGAGATCTTTGAGTACAACTCTAACGGTCTGCTGAACAAAGCATACAACAAAGTGTCTGGCTGGAGTGTGCAATACTGTTACGATGGTCTTGGAAGACGAGTTGCAAGCAAATCAAGCCTAGGTCAACACTTACAGTTCTTCTACGCTGATCTCTCCAACCCAATAAGAGTTACTCACTTGTACAATCATACTAGCTCGGAAATAACATCCCTATATTATGATCTTCAAGGTCATCTCATTGCGATGGAATTAAGCAGTGGAGAAGAGTATTATGTCGCTTGTGATAACACTGGAACACCTCTAGCTGTATTTAGCAGTCGGGGCCAAGTCATAAAAGAGATTTTGTACACCCCATATGGAGAGATCTACCAGGACACTAATCCAGATTTCCAGGTTATCATTGGTTTTCATGGAGGGCTCTATGATTCTCTTACTAAATTAGTTCATCTGGGTCAGCGGGACTATGACGTCATTGCTGGTCGGTGGACAACACCAAATCATCATATATGGAAACACCTGAATGCTGTCCCACAACCATTTAATCTCTACTCATTTGAAAATAATTACCCAGTTGGCAGAATCCAAGACGTTGCTAAGTATACAACAGGTAAAAGTACCATGTTTCTCATGAAAATACAATTTTTTATCAGATGCTGGTATGGATTCAAGACTTGCATACATCCAAAGTTAATATTTGGTTCTAATTTACATATATTAAAGTCATTTCTTCAATAGATAACATCCTACTGAGCTTGATCTGTTTCCTATAGCCTTTATGGTAACCAAGAAGATAATTAATAGTTGTGTCTGCTGCTTTTCTAAGTGCTAAAATTAGGGGAAGAATGGAGGCAGCTTAATTTGAATTTTTTCCATTATAAATAGATAGAAGGTACACTATTGATTTGAGTATAGCTATGCTTTGTAATCAAATAATTTGTTTGCTACAATAAATGCTGTAACCAGTACTGAAAACATAAATTGATGTGAAATCATTATTTCTGCATAGCTGGGATTTCTGCAGACTACCCTCACTTTTTCTAGGATTTATGTGCCTTATTGCCAGCATCCTTTCCTTGTTTTGTAGACATTGGAAGTTGGCTAGAGCTGTTTGGTTTCCAGTTGCACAACGTACTACCTGGATTCCCGAAACCAGAGATAGAAGCTTTGGAGACAACATACGAACTTCTACAGCTTCAAACAAAAACCCAAGAGTGGGACCCTGGAAAGGTTAGCAAAAACTCTGTTCAGCTGCTTCTCATACTAAATTAAGGAATTTTATTAGAAAATACTGGACACCAAGGAAACAATGTGACTCTGTCTTTCCACATAATAGGCAAGGCAAATAGTATAACAATGCTAGAAACTTCAATATTGTCAATTATGTACTGGCATCAGAGTGGAGCAGAGTTTTAAGGAGAAGCTTTTAGCAACACAGCGAAGGAACTTTGCAGGTGTTTACAAAGAAACAATCCAAATTTAAGGGGCAGGATAGGCAAAGGGGTAAAAGTGTTTGTGTGAAAATTGAAAAAGCTACAAAAATTCTGTGGAATTAAAAAATTAAACCAACAGATTTTCATCTTTGTTAGCAAAGATGCCACAAGAGATGCAAAATCACTGAGGGGATAAACAGCTTTACATGTCTGTACCTCTGCATAATTATGGCTATGGATTCATACAGGGGTCTGTAAAATTCAACCTTGCTCCGGGGCTTATTTTCAGTAAAGAAGAGCCACACAGCAGCTATCAGGGTCTAGCAATCAATGTAACTGCAACAGGACTGACTACCGATGTTCTGAGCAGGCGTTCACATTTTGCATTTGACCATACAAGCATCTGTTAACAAAGAACTATGATTTTGCAAAGATGAGAGAGGGAAGATGCCTTTTCTCTAATGTAGTCAGGAAAAGGAAGTATAAAGTGTTGTGAGTTTACGTTCCTAGCACTTAACACACTTCTTTTCCCATGCACAAAGTGCAGAGGGCTGGAGGGTCAGAGTTCGTTCCAGATGTAGGAGCATGTCCATGTTAAATTGTCACTGAGATATTAAAGAAGTTATTAAAAAGGCACAGGAAAAGCGTAGTGATAGGTATAGTGTTAAAAGACAAGTAGGTGGTTGGAATGAGATTATTTTTTTTAGCCTCATTGGGGAGCAAGATCTACAGATCTGATGTACTTGCATGGTTCCTATTGTTCTAGTGTCTTGAGACCTTCACAGCCTGCTTTCCTTAAAGAATGGGCTATAAAAACTGTTACTGCTGTTTTACAGAAGACATAATTAGACGCACAGAGACTAAGCATAGAATCATGTGAAAGAGCACAGCTTTGAGTTCAGCTTTCCCATGCCTAAGAGTCAAAAGACCAGCCATTACAGTAACAATTCAAGAGGGGAGGAAGAAAAAAAAGGAAGAATAAATACGAAAATAGGATTTGTGATAAACACATTTTCCATTTGTTTTCTAGAAACAAAAGAGTCCAAGAGACAGAAAGCAATACCTTAGGCGATTAGAAAGCCTGTGCGTATACCCAGGCTCTGTAGATGCGCACAATGTTTTCCAAACAAATTGAAGATCCATTCCAAGCAATTAAGAGATTAGTAGGGTCTGTGAGACACTGTAATGAACTGCAGGGTGCTTCAGCTGCAAACTTTATTGCTGTTTTATTTTCCAGACTATTCTTGGTATTCAGTGTGAGCTACAAAAGCAACTCCGAAACTTTATATCCTTGGATCAACTTCCTATGACACCCAGGTATAGCGACGGCAAGTGCTATGAGGGAGTGAAACAACCGAGATTTGCAGCTATTCCTTCAGTATTCGGCAAAGGCATCAAATTCGCTATAAAGGATGGTATAGTGACAGCTGACATTATAGGCGTGGCTAACGAGGACAGCCGGCGCATTGCTGCCATCCTCAACAACGCTCACTATCTGGAGAACTTGCATTTCACCATAGAGGGCCGAGACACGCATTACTTCATCAAGCTGGGGTCTTTGGAAGAAGATTTGGCCCTAATCGGCAACACTGGAGGACGACGCATCTTGGAGAACGGCGTCAACGTCACAGTGTCGCAGATGACTTCTGTGATCAATGGGAGGACTAGACGCTTTGCTGACATCCAGCTCCAGCACGGCGCGCTGTGCTTTAACGTTCGGTATGGAACAACGGTGGAAGAAGAAAAGAACCATGTCTTAGAGATAGCCAGGCAGAGAGCCGTGGCTCAGGCCTGGACTAAGGAGCAGAGACGGCTGCAGGAAGGGGAAGAAGGTATTAGGGCATGGACAGATGGAGAGAAACAGCAGCTTTTAAGCACTGGGCGGGTACAAGGCTACGATGGATATTTTGTTTTATCTGTGGAGCAGTATCTGGAACTTTCTGACAGTGCCAATAATATTCACTTTATGAGACAGAGTGAAATAGGCAGAAGGTAACAAAGAAAATCTCTGCCTTTGCGTCACCAAAGACTGCCTGTTTTTAAACGTAAAATGGTTTATTGTATTGGTTTTTCTAGTTCAGAACTCTGTATATATAAATATAGAGGAAAAAACATATCCAACTGCCTTTAAATGTGACAGAAGATGGTATTTTAATATTGTTCGTTTAACTCTTTGAGAGATGACAGTGACGATTTTTAGTTCTTGTGTGGCAGTATTCAAAAATTGCAGAAGCAGAGTCCTGACAGCTGAGCAGCGCGACCTGCGCGCGAAGTGCCCGGGGTGACACCGCACATGCGGGGTAGGGGAGAGCGCAGCGTGCTCTGCCTTCTTCTAAAGAAACACGACTTTTTTGTTGTTGTTGATTTAATAATTCACCAACTATTTAAAAGGTTACAGAGCCTGATTCTGCAACCCATATTTACTGGGTAGTTTTTATCCCAGTGAGATCTCCCGTAAGTTTAAGGGATTGCATACAGAAACCAGACTGTGTATGGAAACTTCATAGTTGCTCACCAACCCCGCACATGTCATTCCTCACAGCTATGATCTAAGGGATTTTCTAACCTGGGAAACCCGACTTGTGTTGGATACAGTACGTAAAAGGCTGTCCCGTATTGCCTTTAGCTTTGCTCGGCCGTAGCCACCTCTCAGCCCCTCAGTGATGAACGCCACGTTGCGTCTACTTTTGCATGGAGGGGCCTCTCTGCCAAGGTTTCCCTCGGCACTGGGTTATGCTGGAGTCCGGCACCACGCGTAGAGCTGCCGATCTTCCCGGCGGAGGCGCGCAGGGTGGCACTGTGCCGCTGGGGGCTTCAGCCGGGCGCCAGGGGCGGCCGAAGGAGGGTTTTGGGAGCAGTGTAGTCGACCGGAGTCTCTCCGCTGACATCAGTGTGCTCCAGACTGGGCTTTAACTCAGTGCTTTTGGGACGACCCTCGTTACCCAGCTGGGAGGGCCCGCACGGTGCGGTAGCAGCAAGCCATGCAGGATCGGTCCTGCCTGTAGTTGTGGGGCCAGGACGCGTCTTTGCACAGATCGTTTGGAAATTGCAGTGTTGTTGGGTTTAGGCATTGCGTTCTTTTCATCTCAAATTAATAATCCTGTCGTATTACTCATTTTTTCGAGTCTGAAGAAGATTGGTGGGTTGGGAGTTGATGAACCTAAGTGTGGATAGTAAATATGTTGATAAACGTAGAACATTTTGGGGATGACTCTTCACTTTTCAGCTCAATATCTAGAGCACATAGAAAAGCATAATATTGCATGGACAGAAATTTTTATTTCCCAAGGTATCATGTGCTGCTGGCACAGTTATTTCATAGCAGAGTAGGTGATCCTTCTTTCAGCTTGTCATTTTTAAAGGACCTGATTATCAGGAGGTGGGGAGGGCACACGGGGAGGGGGGGACGGGTAAGCAGATTTCCTTTACTGACTTTCAGAGGGAGCTAGAAGTCTTGTTATAGAGCCTGTGTATCCGTAACAGTGATGTTATTGCACATTTCTTTCAAAACGGACATAGTAAATATACTGAAACAATTTCTGCTCATATTTATTGAAGCCAACAAAGTGCTTTCTTTGTCTCTCTTCCATTCTTTCCAGTTTTCTTTTTTCCCTTGTTTTTGGGCAAGTGGAGCAGACTGTACCAAAGTTAGAGATGAGCCTGAACTGGTGCCTGAGACCCGAACCCCCGCAGGGGTTTGAACTGGGCTCTCAGCCTCACACCATTAGCATCTCTTTCCAGACTCCTTCTGCTCCTCCGGGAGCCAGCGCAGCTTTGGGGGTGCAGGATCAGGCCGAGTGAGAGCCTGGCCCCTAAAACCACCCTCTTCTCCCCGGCCAGGGGGAATTACGGACCAAAACCTGCACATATGCATTTTGATCGGGCTCATCATTAACTAACGTACAGAATTGGGAGCTGACAATAGCCAGGTTTGACAGCTCTGATTTCTGTAATTTTCCATACGATCACGGAGAATTTGAATACCTCCACACCAGCCTAAAAATGGACCTTCAAATCCTTGAGCCTCTAATATGCTTTTAATCAATGGAAGAATAATTTATGAATTGTATATAGAGAGTGCATTCATAAACGTGATGATGTATTTTATCACTGATCCAAGATGTCAATATTAGAGTCTATTTTACTTATATTTTAAGCAATTATACTTTTTTGCAATTCACTAATGAGGATCATTTTCAAACTGCTTTAAATATCCATTATAAACAAATATTTGAAGCTATTAGAATTACCTTGAACTGTGCATTTCTAGTATGTAATACATATTTAGTTAGCTTGTGCCTTTAGTTTCTTAAAGTTATATTTGTATTATATGCAGGAAATGCACTTTGTATTACCTACAGCTGTGTTTTTTAATACTGCCTTGATTATTGTTGTTCTCATATTATGCCAAAAGGTCAAAGAGTGAAATGTGTTACAAGTTTGTCTCTGAAGGTAGATTTGGCATTTTCCCAGTTCCTGGGTGCAGTCTAAGGTACATTTTTGAACAATATTTCTTACGAGAATATGGATGTATAAAGAATCACATGACATTACGTGGCCCGGTTACAAAAGAAAAAAAAAAAAAAAAAAAAGCCTTCATCGTAACAGTTTCAGAAATTTAGGAAACTAAAATAAATATCGTGCTGAGTTGACAGTGCTAAAGAAACGAGTTACTACTGAAAGAGCACTGGAGACTGAAGTCATAGCTACACGTGGGCCAGCCAGCAGTGATTCATGAGAACTAAGCAAACAAATAGTTTTGGACCATCTTGTTCATGAACAACCTCAGATGGAGGCAGGGAATATTTCAGTCTCCATTTTTTTTTTCCTTGTAGTTAGACCAATTTCTCTCTGTTGTTTTTTGTAGTTTTCCTTTCTTTTTTTTTTTTTTTTAATTTTGCACTATAGCCTAGAGACCCAAATGAGAAAAAAGAAAAATAATGGCATGGAAATTTTTACTGTTATTTAGATCAGATAATTTGATGCTAGCATTCTGCACTGCAAACAAGGTTCTGAAAGTGGAAAAAAATAAAATAAAGTAAAATAAAATAAAATAAAAACCACTACTGCACACTATCCTGTAGCAAAGTACCTACCATGAGAAATATGTGCTATATTTTTTATGACAGCCAAACAAATAGTGTGTACAAGTAATGTTTCCTTTGCTTTCATATTTATTTAGCAAATCTAGAACATTTCAAAGGTATAAATATATATATATAGATATCTATGTAGAACATAGCCAAATAAATATATATGAACTGGTCAATGTGCATCTCGGTATACACATCCTAGCTGTTTGGTTTGAGCTCTTTAACGTCCTCTCAGTCGTACACTAGTAGACACGGCCTCTCTTTTTGGCCACGAGCGCTCCCGAAGCTCTGGCGTCCCAGCCCTGCACCCCCCTGGCCGCCGAGCCCCCGCTCCGCCGGCGGCCGGGGCCGGGCTTACGGAGCGGCAGCTTTCCCGACGGGAGCGATGGCCATCGGTGCTGCTGGAAGCCAAGGTCAAGTTCCGAAGGGGAAAGTGGTTTGGGCAGAGGAGCTCCTATTTTTTAGGCTGAGCAAAACGAGCTCGGCACATCCCTGGCAGGGCGTTAGCGTGCTCGGGGGGATTCGCCGTAGCACGGCTGATCTAGCGCGGTGACGCTCGGATCGGGCTGCCGCCGATAGCCGTAAGGGTTTTCCCCGTCAAATGCTGACTGTTATTTAAACCTCTCCTTGATACAAAACATTACCGGGTCGAAAGTGCCCTGACTGCCAGAGGAATCGCTTCTCGGCAGAAACTGGGAACGGTGGAGTCGGACTCGCTGTGGATTTGTCCGGGCATTTGTCACCTGCCATTATTTGTCTAAGGAAACGTGCTTTGACAATTTCCAGTTTTTCCTTAGATCTCGTGTGGACTTTAGCCTTTTAATAAATGTTAGTATATCAGATCGTGTCCTTGACAGTATTTTACTTGTATGAACCATGATAAAACATTAAAATCCTCATACTCTTCAGGCAGAAGTGTCAATAAATGAGAAAGAGAAGCATAGCATACGATATATGTCAAAGTAACGTTCCTTTTTAGCTTTCTCATCAACAGTAACAATGTTTACAATGTATGCCAAGATCTTCAGTTTCTGTCTAACACCAGTTAGAGGTTCTGATCTTACAGAAATTGTGTTATAATGGCCTCAGCCTCGTTGCTAGGAAACAATAGATCCCAATTTTTTTATTCCTGCTCTAACTCCTGTGCTGAATAGTGACTGGATACTGTACAGGTTTATGTTATATGGCTGCAGTTAAATGGTCTGATGCATTTTGCTCTGGGTTTCAGACCAGAAGCATGCATTTTCTACAAGAACATCCCAGCAACACGCTGTAAATATTAAAAGTTAATATATTATGTGTCGATATTTGAAAAAGAAAGTACTTTGACTATTTCATTTTTAAAAAATAAAGGTGCAAACTGATGGTGCGTGACATTGTCTTTGTTTACACCATGTATTTGGGATGTTCTGGTCGTGTCAGTAGAAGGTGCTTCCATACAGCTAAATAAGGGCTTCAGACAATATTGGTTGATTCAAAAGTTGGGGGGCAGGGGATTGCTAGCAAGATTTTACTTCCGATTCACCAAAGTGCATGCATATAACTCTGCAGGTTTCACTGCAGCTGAAATCACAGGCAGTTTCTGTGCACAGGTTATTACATTTCATCAGAACAAATGTGAGAGAGAAAAAAAAAAATTCTGCTAAATGCCTTCGCACTCCCAAGAACCGAGTGGGTGAAGTCGACAGTGGTGGTAGGGGATGAGGAGCAAAGTTTAAGTACCTGCATGTTTTGTGGAGCTGCCTCAAAGAGATGATGATGAACGACCGTGTGTATCAAAAGTGTGCGCGTGAGGAAAAATAAAAAGCCCGGCACATGCAGCAGAGAGGAAGAGACGGTAAACCAGAGGGGCAGAAGGAGTGTTTACGGCTAAAGAAAAGGTTACATGGTGAAAAATAGATCGGAGCAGCTGGGTTGGGCAATAACCCAATGTGAGGGCTGAGGCTGCAGGAGCTGTGTTGGATGGATAAGAAGGAAGCAAGGCCAAAGGGGTGCTCTAGTAGAAAAGGGAAGAAAACCAGCCTGGGAGATGGTATTGATTTAGTGCTGCAGGAGGTCTGTCGCGGTAGTAGCTGGGAAGTAGGGGAGGGCTTAGCGGAGACAAAACCAGAGCTGTAGCAGGATTAGTCGCTGCAGAGGAGCGGCATTGCCTTTGCTGGGGACAAGGCAGAGCGGGGAGGGCCGGGGCAGGGGACGCAGCGTCCCCCCGCCGAGCTGCAAAATCAGCTGTCAGAGCCAGGGCTGCGGCACCCAGGGGAAGGGGAGCGGGAGGGCTGGGGGGGACCGGGCAGAGCAAGCGCAGCAGCGAGGGGCTGCGTCCCCCTGTGGCTGCAGCCCAGCAGGGGTGGTGGGAAGGGAGAAGCAGGTGATACAGACATTACCTGGGAAGTCATGCCCATAAAATGCAGCTGCTGCTCTCTAAAATGAGCCGTAGCTCTTCACACCCAAGACAATGCATGAAATCTATATAATTTCCATATTACTGGTCCCATGACCAAACATCGACTCCTTGTCCCACAGATACCATGAGCTTCTCTCTCTGTTTCCACCTCGTTTAAGCCTACAGCAATTCCAGACCCTCGGGCACCCAAAAGAAACAACACAAACAAGCCTCTGTCTTAATAATTTACATTAGAAACTGAAACGACATTCTCAGCTTTAAACAAAAATGGCATCTTCTGGTCTATTTTATGTATTTTTTAGGAGAACAATGCACTGCTGGAGTCATCCATAGTCAAACCAGTTATCCTCAGCTCACTGCACTGCAGAGCGGACGCGCGGCTGCTGCTCCTGTGCCAGGCAGCGCCGACAGCCTCCGGGTTTGCACATGCAGCACTGACAGCCTCAGCCTTTGCTTGAAGTCAATAGGACATTTCCATAGGAAACAGCCCTTGGGCAAAGGGCTTCCCACTACATTTATCCCCACCACAGTGCAATCATCTGCCACGGACCATTTCCAAGCACACTCTATCCTGCTCCCAGGAGAGACCAGGTAAACCAGGAGTTTAGACCCAGCACTTACTTAGAAAGCAAAAGGGCTCCCTGGGAAGCCTGGGGGCACACACGCGCTCTCTGACAGCAGGTCGGTTGGTTTCGGGGAAGGATGGTTTGCAGGAGCACAAAGCCGGAGAGGAACGGCCAGGGACCAGCCGCCGCAGATGGGCAGCAAGTCAGGAAAACCTTTAAGGCACAGAGGAGGAGGGAAAGATTCAAGTGAAGCAATGCAGGCGGTGCTGCGGCTGTTGCGCTCTGTGCTGGCGGCCTTCATGGCTGGCATTTGCTGAATTATGTAACAATTAAAAAAAACGGCTTTTAAATATTTTATTAAAGAGTAAATCATGCTGGATCTGCCACCGTATGGCACTGTATTAAGATAAGACCCTTGTTACAACCAACAAGCATATGTAACAAGGGGGCACAGAGCAACACATGCGCACACAGTGTAAAATATGATGTGACTAGTTGGGGGGGACAGGACATTTCACCGCGAATGAAATTTGGCCTTCATTTAGACAGAAACTGAGTCATGAACTAAAATTATCACAACTTTGCAACAGTATTGCCTACCGGTCCCTGTTACCATGAGGCTGTTTATTTATTGCATTTATTCCCATTGCTGGTTTGCAATGAACATGTTGTACTTCACGGAAAACGTTCCATTGCTTGCACTGTCTCACTCACACATGAACACACATACATAGCCACTTGTACAGGGAAAAAATAAAGCTAAACCTGCCAGCCTTATCAAACGCTGCTCAGAGCATCCTAACCTTGCTGAATCCTGTACTTGCAGCCCATTTTAGCTCTGTCACTGTTCGTATCCCGCTTGCCTTTAGTGAGGTGAAAACAAGACAGGATCCCAACAATTAAGTAGATTATGGGTGGAGGGGTTTTTTTTAACATACTGGTGAAGGAGTGTTCCCCATCTAAGTATCTTCTATGCAGATACAAATACATGCACTGGGGTTATCGCAGGGAGGCAGCTGCTGCCTCAAGAACCACCGCCAGCCCCAAGCAGCTGCAGTGCCTTTTGCTGTGCCACCAAGTCATGGATGGCCGTGTCTGGTGGAATTTGGTCAGTTTTGTCCTCCTGAGCCTGTAGCCTGGTGTTTCCGGAAAAAGCCTCTTTCCTTCTTAGGAAACATTTCTGGCTTTCCAAGCCATGCAGAAGTTAGAAGTATAGGCATGAATCATTTAACCAGAGCAACCCAAAGGTGGCTGTACAACATTTAAGAGTTGGGGTTTTTTTAAATATATGTATTTTTGTAGTCCATTTGCAATCACTGTTAGTCTTGTGCTTTGAAAGGGAGCGCGGGAGAATCCCATTCTTTTGATTGATAGTCAGGCCCACTTGCGCAGGTTGAAGGCTGACTAACTTTGGTGGCACAAACCTCCCAGCCAGATCAGATGCATCCCCCTTGCAGACTGAGCACACGCAAACAAGGCTGGGCCGGGGCTGGGTCCCCTCCCAAAGCTCACAGGAGCTCACGCAAGCCTGCCTGGCAGAAACCCACACAGAGGGAGCCCAGAACACGTCTACCACCCTTTGGCTGCAGTGCAGATACAGTACTATCTCCTGAAACAAGAGGGCTGCAGGACATCCAGTCTGTTCAAAAGTGTTTCCTACTGTCTGCCAGGACAGTGTCGTCATGCTCGTTAAACCCCGCGTGTAAACAGCACGTACTTTGAGTTCTCCAGTAGCCACAAGCTAAGCCTGCACAGCTGATAAGTCCTGTAGTTTCAAACCTCCCCTCCAGGAGTCCAGCAGCAGCGTGGAAACATACATGGATAGGTAAAGAAAAGCAGAGAAACTGTCATGCAAAAATAATTTATTTTTTAAAATTGTATGCAGGGGGGATTTGTTTCAAGTACAGCGAATATCTAAGCGCAAAGAACCATGTTCTCCACTTCACTGGTTGATCTCAGTTACTCAGTGCACTGCTGAAGCTTTTGATCAGCTGTGCAAACTACAGATTTTGTACATCCAGGCAGTGATGGCCAGTTCTGCTGAGTTACAGGGCAGAGTGCCTGGTGTGATGGAAAATTTGTTAGTGGGGATCCTCATGGTGCCACTTCTGGAATACCTTTAGGAACTGTGTGAATGACAGACACCCAAGGCAAGGGCACTTTAATGTAAGCAATTTTCTGAAGGCTATAAAAGGGGACTTGCCCAGTTGTGCATAAATGCCAACCAGAACAAAGCAAAGCAGAGTCCAAAGTTAAGTAATGTAAAATTAGTAACTGATTATTAATTAGGAACTAATCTTGAAATGAAAAATATTTCATACTTGAGAGTACAAAGAGAAAAAAAAGACATTACACTACTTATAGTTGATATTTTCTTATCCTCTCTTAGAAAAAAAAAGAAAAAAAACTAAATTCAAACCATTCTGAAACTTAAAACTTCAAAATTTTGAGCTAGAAATTCTATCAAATACACATTTCTGCAAATGTTACAAGAAAACTCATGGAGTTGTATTAACTATTATATAAATCATTCTGTTCTAGAGCATGGACTAGAGGAGACATTGGAAGATATGGTTATGTCACACTTGGGTAGATGTCTTCATGATGGCTGCAGGTGGAAGCCATGGCCTTCATTTCTCCCTAAGAAAAATAATCACAAAGATATATGAAAGGATGAACGCTGCAAGAAAATGGACAGATCAGAAGGTTCGTACCTGCAAGAGCGAGGGCGTTGGGAAGGGAGGGTAGCTACTGCCAGTATAGCACTCAGGAACACATATTCAAAATCCATTTTCTCATCACATTGACAGGCCCTATCCCTAATGAGTACCTGAGTGACAGCATTTCGATCACACCGTAGCAAAGTTAGGGCCTATTTCTGGCAATGCCACCCTACTGGCTAGTTCAGGTCAAAGATGCAAATAAATCTAAGACCTCCATCCCTGCCACTGTGGAGGGCTCTGCTCAGCTGCAGCCGAGGCTCCCTCCGCCCCACCAGTACCTGGGGGGTATTTGGCTTTCGCGTGGTTGACGACTGGGTGCTGCAGGGGTGTTATGATGCCTTGGTCGGGTTTCTGGAAGGCTGCAATGAGGTTGTGCACTTTCCGAAAATGCCTCCGGTGGACCCCGGGCGCCGTCTGTGAAGACAAAGGGTGAGAGGTGAGAGGGGATGCTGGGTGCCGAGTGTCTGTGCCGGGCTCAGGGCGCTGGCACGGAAGCCTTGTCCTCAGACAGGCACACACACCCCAGGGAAGGAGCCAGCCCTTCATTTGGACCCTCTGATGTGCCAACTTAAAATGAGTCAATGAGCTGTACTCCTCTCCTCCTTCCCTTGGGGCATCGTGGCCTCCCTGCATTGAGTGGTTTCCAGCAGTGTGGTGATATAAGGCTGGAAGAGGGATGATTTCTTAATCACTACAAGAGAAACCCAGAGCCTGCCGTACTTATTAGGCAAATTCCCAAGTGGTCTTTCGCTATTTCTGACCCTGATTTATTGCAGCCTGTGATTTAACCTCCAGCCTGGAGTTATCGGTAAGATACTTCCAGCCTGGAAATACCATCAAGACAATCTAGAGAGCTACCTGGCACTTACCGGGGAGGGGGAGTCCTTACACCACTAAATTCAGGCATGGACAGCCTCTTTGCAAGCCTTTTTCTGAGCATTCAATACTGGCTTACATGTTCATTGAGTATTCCTGTCTATCTCTTGTACAAAGGCTGCAGCAAAACGTTACCTATTTATTGAAAGTGGGAGATTTTCTATCTTTCTACATTAGCATCTTTTCAAACACTGTGAAATGAAACTGTGTCTGCTTTTAATCAAAAATCCAATGTTTCTGTTAAATTCTTCAGGGCATTCTCATAATAACTCCTCCCCACCAAAGCCATGGGAGGACAAGCACAGGTCCTGCCAGCATAGTCCCACCCGAGGACACCGTGCTCACCCAGCAGTCATGGGCTAAATCTGACCTCACTGGCACCAACTGGAGCCTTTGCACTGACTGGGATTTTACCAGCATTGGTTTAATTTCCCTGCCTCGTCCTTGAAAGTTGGGTGCGACCCGAGCTTGCTCAGAGACGAACCAGCCACAGGGAAGGAAGCAGAGACAGGAAAGCACCAGCTGCAGCTGGAGCCTGTTTTGGCCTTGGAGGCACATTTCGTGGGGATAAGTTGGATTCAGGCTGCTGTTTCGAACAGCTGAGGCCAGCATGGTCTTAGCAACCTTTACTTAAAGGTTTCTGTTTGCTTAAAGGAAGGATTGGTATCATGGGCCTGTAGCTAGCACCTTTCCCTGCAGAGGATGTATTGAGAGTCCTGGGCCTTCAGGACACCCATGCTGTGAAACACAGATAAGGTTTGCCTAAAATACAGCAAGGGAAAGCCCAAGACCCATGCGTAGGAAGTCAGTGGAGGTCACAGGGGAGGAGTTGTAGCAGGCCTATATAACACCAGAAAAACCTCACTGCAGGCGCTGACATTACCTGGGGCCAAAGAAGGCTTGCAGCCTCGCTCAGGGAATTATCCTCCGCGGGTGGAGGTCCCTGGGGGTCCCGGCATCCTTCGTGAGACACCAGTGCTCGCCCTGGCACGCCGGCTGCACTACCAGCCCCACCACGTCTCAAAAACCCTCCTGCCTGGGCAGTGCAAATCTACAGGGTGCTCCCGATGCCTTACAGGAACGAATGAGTGAATTCTTCCTGGGTACCATTCCCAAGGATGACATGGATAATTATTTACTCCACAGTAATGTGAGTCACTTTTACTCCCCGATCTGCTTCTGAGTAACCCCAGGAATCAGCCTTGTCTTCCAGAGAACTGCAACCACTTCTATTATAATAACGGCCAAGGAATTATGCCTGTCTAGAAATTATTTAATGCTTGTAATTGGTGTTCATTAATGTGCAAACAGAAAGCTAATTATGAATTAATACACAGAGTACATCCAAAGAACAAGACCTTCATAAAAGAAATACAGGTTAGCATCCCAATTCCATCAACCCAAATGGTTGTCTGTATTGCAAATGGTGTTGTTACACACTTGAATTTCCTATCAGATGGGTGAAAATATATTTTGCATCAAGCTTTGGCTACCGTATATATGTTTTACACCAATGATGAATTAATCTGGAGAGAAATTAACTTTAAAACACTGTAGATGATTGAAAATAATTTCCTTAAATATTCTGAGATTAATGGTACGTGGGATAGAAGGGAACTGATTGTGCTTGTCAAATTGTAGAAACACAATATTTTTGCCATTTAAAATGATGCAAAATAATGCATTATTGCATTATGCAACAGCTGAACTGTAACAGGGAATTAATTTATGATTTCAAGACTGTCAGAAGTGGCACAGAGACATCTTAGTGATGGACGCACTCAAGATCGATTACCTTCAATGAAAGTCAGACTATGCAGAAACATGAATAATTTGAATATATTTCATTAAATCAATACTAACATCAAACAGGATGTAGAAATTTACAGAAGAGAAAGAATTACACACCTCAGCACTCCAGGACCCAGTTTCTGTCTTGGACACTCTGTAGGTATAAATGTAACCCTGATGCCTGTGGGAAAAAAAAAAAATCAACAGGTATTTATTACTCACTTCTACTGTCAGGTTTCACAAGAGGTACACTCTGTTACATGGAAGTCAGTTCATCTGCTAACCTTTCCTCAAAAATAAATTCACCTATAAAGGCTCGAGGTGGATAAAAAAACTGAGATGCAGATCAGAAGCAGTGTTCAGCCTACTGGGTTCTTTTTGGATGAGAAGGATTGGTCTGACTCAGGTCTAGTTGAGCAATATTCAGTTTCTAGGTTAAGTGATGTTGCTTTCATTCCTGCCTTAGCATTTTTATTATTTTTTTTTTTCAGTAACCTCCTTTAACTGACACACACCAGACATGCTTTCCCTGGAAAAAGAGAAGGTATATTATTGGCAGATAGCATTACTGTATTGTGATTGATTTAAATGCAGATGTTCCCAGAAGCAATAGCATGAGTGTAATTTATTTGGAAATATACACTAGACCCACAAAAGCGAGGTAAATTGCTCTTCGCCTTGCCTGTATATTTTGAATTCTCAAATGCTGATAATGGAGACTTAGGAGAGTGTGGAATCTTCCTTCTTTTTAAATCTAACTTGAGTCTTTTGAGAATAAGGAGTCATACACTAGTAACACAAGACATACTTGTGTCCAGAGTCAGTCTTGCTTCTCTTCCAAATCCAACACAATGAATGATTTAGATGGTACCGATACCCAAAAATTTACCTCAGGAGCAGAGACGATAGTAGTTTCGTGGGTGCAATATCAGTTTAGACAGTATCAGGTAAGAAAGATTGTATTATTTCATACTGCATAGATTTACAGGAATACACAGCAGGATTTTAGGGACCATTCCCTATTTCAGCACCAATTCTTGTTCTTAAGAAAGCAGAAAAATACTATATTTCTTTCCAATTATACATGGTATTATAGTAGTTATTACAAAATAGCAGAAACCATCAATGACACAGATACCGTATGATTGCAATTACTTACGCTCCGTGTCATGGCTCCTGGATAAATTCTTGTTAAAATGTCATTACAGCAACCTTTGCAAAGCGGTGTCTGATATAATTTACCCAAGCAGGAAGTTGTTAACAGTTGTCACACTGCTACAAACCCACGAAGTGGGAGCAAAAATGCCTGTCGTGATTTGTGAGCTCTCCCCCCGCCGCTTGACTCCCACTGTGATTAAATACGGAGGCGGGAGACACAAAGCCGTTCCCTCCCGTCGGGGCGGCTGCGGGGACAAACTCCCTGCACAGCAGCTGAGACGCTGCCCTCCTCCTCGTGTTTGGGAATATGCCTGATGCAGCCCCACGATCCCACCACAACTTCGGCCACCTCTTCGTGTTAACCGAGGGAGCTTTTTTCCCAGAGACACGACTTTCCATCTGGCACCAGACGGACATGAAAAATAGCCGGCCATGCTCACTTCTTGGAAACCTAAGGAAGATACAGCCGCTGCTAGCCCACTCCTTCCCCCAGCAAGCTCGACTTCTGCAGTCCGTCAGGGATTTGGACAGCCCAGAAAGGACCCTTGGGAAGAGGTGTGAGCAACCTGCTGCGGCTGTGGGAGGAGGGAAGGACGTGGAAGGACAACACTGTTCTCCTGTCCATGCCATTGCACCGCGGTCACTGGTGTTTGAGGCCACAGTTTATGCCCAGTTGCTTAAAAGCACGTCCCTCTAAGCTACTAGAAATGTTCACGTTCAGGGAATCCAGTGTCTCCCATTAGGGCCCTTAGACAACCATGTGCTTTCTTAAAAACCTCTGAGAGCTGTGCCTGTCAACTTTTCATGAGTAGCTGATGTTCACATTAATCTCTTCTTTTTAGAAATCACGAGGGGCTTTCCCGTGCCTACGTATGTAGCACACCAGCCAATATATGGTTACTGAAACTAGGATTTTACAAGCCATAGTGTACTGGGAAACACCGGAGAGGTCCTGGCATTTTGTCCCCTCTCTTTGAAGTGGGTATTTGACTATCTCCACAGTGTTTTTTTTTCTAGCCTCAAAACCAACAGAATCAGTATGTAAAAATCTAAAACTCACTCTCTTGCCTCCTGTTTTTAGTAATACACTGTGCATATTACTCATGTTTGTTCTTGGTTGTCCCAAATCACTCCGACTGCTTCACTCTCTTTAAAATCTGATTATTCCACAAACGGCTCAGTTGTCTGGAAAGCTACCATCTGTTGTTTCTTTCATCATTTTCTCTACCTAAGAGATTGCATGACTTGAAGTGGTTGAGGGGCTGGGGTGCTGCCCTGACTCTCAAATGTCTGATGGCTTTCAGAACTCTGCCAGAAGGGTTTACTAAGCTGGACAAATTGAAAAATGGAGGTCAGATAAAGTAATATTCAGGGCCAAAGCAGGGTGAGGCATAAGATAGACACCTATCCTGCATTTTTCAAAAAATTCTGCTGTAAAATATTTCAACTGAGCCCAGAGAAAGCACAAAGGACAGCTCCGTTAAAAATCTATGAGATACAGGAAAAAGGACCAATAATTTGGGAACATGGACCCTTTGAGCACAGAGTGGAGAATGAGAGGAGTATGACATTGCTATCACAGTCTTCCAAGGGACAAGTGAGAGCTCTCCATTCCCCTGGCAAACATACATTTTTTTCCCAGAGGAGGAAAGACTGAAAGGGTTCACTGTGCTTAAGCTGAAAAACACATTATCAATCTGCTGTTGGCTCTGAAGCCATCAGTAAACACAGCCACTATGTAGATGGAAGGAAGATGGCTCAGGACCACCACACCTGCTTCTTCAAAGGATATGCACAAAGGAAGGAGGATGCATTTTGTTAAGAAGGTGAGCAGCTAGAGCTTCCCATCTAACTACTCTCCATTGGGATCTTTGTTTCTACAAAATGAATTACAGTTCTTCTGATAAGTACTCTCCCAACGAATATGATCTTATCAAAACTTTCTGTTAAGCAGCAGGAACTTACTTCATTACCACTTCAAAGTGCTTTTTACCTTCCATGTGTGAGTGACATGATTTTGATGAGCCAAGTTCTCTTTACTGCTACATGGGCACAGCCTCCCGTGAGAAAGGTTTTTATGATTCAAACTACCCAACATTAACTGAGATCAGTGTTGACTGAAGGAAGATCAGGGTGTTTTTCTTAAAAGAAAAATTAAATACAATAATTAAAATTGAGATTGTATAGAACATTTCCTTCCAAAGAGCAAAACACATAACACTGAGCAAAACCAGGTGGAAAAGTGCATTTACTGGAGCTTAGGTCTCAGGAGATGAGAAATTCCCCAGCCGCCACGAGGGGACAGCTCACTTTTCTACATTTTACTCAATTCACGGTGGAAGAAATCTCCTAGTGTGACACACTGTTCCTATATGTGGTGTGGCCATGTAGCTAAAGGCAAAACCTAAACACCATATGGCCTGGGCATGGTGCTAGTCACTTGGGGCCTCTCACACAACTCGTGCTTTGCAGCTATTACCTGGTGAGATGCAAGCCAAGTCCACCTCTCAGTGACCTGAACTCCTCTCTCTGCTGGACAAAATCAACAGGAGATGGACACATGTCACTGAGAGAAGGATTTCAGAGAGCACTCTTACAGTGACACTGGTGTACCAGCATATCTTGGAGGAGGACCAGCTCTTGACATCCAGGCAAAGACCCAACGAAGGGCTCTGCCATCCCTTCGTCTGGCCCAAGGACGGCCACAAGTCTCACTCACAATTGCAAAGCTCCTCTTTCATGCCAGTAAAGCTCAAGGGAACGGGAGCAATCATGAATTAACAGCCTGATGAATGAGACCCTATCAATTTTTGATCAAAAGCAAAAAATGCCAAAATGATGATGAGGGAAAGTAGAAAACAACCATTGCTGTAAGGACAATATTAGATAGTGCTTACAAAAAAGTGGTTTGGTCACCACTGACGATATTTTTATGTTGTCTCACTTATTTTTTCATCTCCATAACAAAGGATGTGTTATACCAGCTGGGAACTGCACCAGCACTGTCTCTGTTCTAATACCATCGCTGGGAAAACTTTGTCAAAGGAAAATCTAGAAAAAGTTGCTATTACAGGAAACAGTCCACTTTATATTATAGGCTTTTTTCTTTGCAGCTCGATAATTCCTCCCAAAGAGCTACAAAGGCATCATTCACAGATGACATACTGAGACAGCATCTGTCTACCTGTCCTCTCCACTCCCTTCTTTTCAACTGTGATCACACTTGTTAAAGCCACACTTACTTTAACAGGTGAATAATTACAATCTTCTGCACCACTGAAATAGCCAGAGGATATTAGCTGCATGCTGCAGATTAAAATTAACCATGACATTTCAGCTGCATGGTATATTTTAAAATCATTTCCAAATGTTTTTTTATCTCAGTTGGGAAATTTTATTAAACTAATTTGTATTCATTTCTGAGTCCAGAATGGAACAAATACAAAGGGAGAAAGACAGAGAGACAGGGGAAAAGCCATGTCAGCAATAGATGACATCAATTTCTTCCTCTTTACATAGCTTTCTCTTCTGATGTCTTTGCACTATATCAATCAGCTCTTCTTACCTGGCATATTTGCATCCTGACCTTACCTTGGAATTTGGCTTTACAATATTGTTTAAGAACCAGACAGTGGTCCTGAGCATCATATACTATCCATACTCAGTTTCTTATAACTTCGCCACATTTCAGCCTTTCAGACTGAAATTTTTATTTGTTAGGTGTTTGCCTCAACCTTATTTAGGGATGGAGAATGCAGAAGTTCCAGAAAAGGGGACATGTTAGGCAAAACAATGCTTCTGCCACATTGTAAAACAAAAAAACCTCCTAACTGTTGGGGGGGGTTGCCCTGTTTTTAGAGTAAGACATAAAATTTGTTTGAAGGAAGGTATGTATCTCCAAGAGAAAGCAGTGGTGGCTGTCTAGGCTGCAAGAAAGGTGCTGTCTAAAGGTTGTTAGCAGCTGTAGCTGCACCGCGCCTGGGCTGGCTGTACCACGGGCACTCAGCTAAGCAGCGTCCACAATGTCAAGCCACAAACAATACGTGTGTGTTGCTTGGCCTGGATTAGTGGGGAAAAAAAACCAGAAGGTAATTTAGATTGGGCATCTTGGATAGGATGATTGGGACTGGGTGGGGTAGATGTGGACAGAAGGAAAAGGGGACCCATGTCTTTGTAAGCTGGGCAAGGAAACAGCAATGAAAATTGAACCCCTGCGAGACAGTAAGACAATATGAGTAAGGAAGGGGATATATGGAGGTGGAGCATGAGGGGGCTTGAAGTGGGAGCAGCACAAAATGCTGGAGGGGTGAAAAAGCCAGGAATAGAAGATGGGTGATTTGGAAGCAGAAGACATATGAAACAAGGAAACAGCCCTCGGCAATGCAAGCAAAGTCACCAGGCTGTACAGAATAACACTGTGTAGTCTCAAAATCCATTCCTATGCCCCTCACATTGGGAAGCCAAAGCTAAAGGGTACTGCAGACCTGAGCCTCCTGTGACACCGTTTCTCTCGTGTGAAACAGAGTTAACAAACTCTTCAGCTCACAAACTGAGATAATGCTTAGACACCGCTTACTTAACGCTATGGAGATGAGTACTACTGATGCTATGGGGATGAGTACTACAGGAGAGCCCATGGGGGACTCAGTAGTGGGGGGTCAATGGCACGCAGCAGATATCTTAATGAGCATGAGAGGTCAGGCTGCAGCCGCTTCTGCCTTATCCGGAGGTGTTTGATGCAGGTTGTGGATCAGCTCCCGAACACCCGATCAGAGGGACTAACTTCAGGCAGCATCCCAGTGGGCAACCTTGGACCGGGAACGTGGCCAATGGCACGGGCACCACAGTGGCTGCAGAGGTGGGAGATGGCTACTGCAGAGCCAAAACTCGTGAGCTCAGGGGAAACCACAGCAGTGCCTGGGAGCCTGCATGTGCCACATGTGTGTTCATCAAGGTCTCCCCTGCCCAGGGTACCCCTGAGCTGCATGGCCTCCCCCATGCAACAGAAGTGACAGCTGCCAAAATGATGAAACAGTCAATTCAGTCATCCACTTAAACTTCTTTCTTCTTCTTTCTTTTTCCTTTTTAATTGTTATATTTCTGCTTGGTTTATTAATCATGGAAAGGCCAGAAGTCTTGTTATTTAATGTAGGAGAAAAATCCTATTTAAGCTTACAGGTCATCATTCTGTCCTGGAATTTGCATTTTCTGGTTGACAAGCAGCCTGGTTCCTGCCTTATTTAGGTCTCAGACGTACAATAAAGGTACAGCAACTTAGCAATTACCACCCATCAGCTAACCCAAGCTGAAGAAATAGCGTTCACATTGAGATGATGTGCGAGATACAAGCTCTATGTCAGCAAGAGTGAGTAAAATAGTTTAAATCAGTGTTTACAACATCTGAAAAGCCCAACGGAGTTCCTGTAGCTTAACTCACAGCAGCACTCTACACATCCCCACTCGGGTTTACACTTCTGTCACTGATTCCCCTACCAACACTTCCTGCAGCAAAAATTTATCAATGATACTGAATCAGTAACTAGTATCAGCTTGCCATAGTGCTGGAGCATTATAAAGCAAATGCCTCATCTTGATTTTCCTTTCTGAACTTAACAGAAGCTTGAAAGAGCAAGTCAAATCTTGTGAAATGTCTCTGAATTTATGCACAGATTGCTGTGGAAGATTGTCAGTATCTTCACCACTTGGAACACTCCTAACCATCAGTAGAAATGTTGCTCGTTTACCTACAGAGCAAGTGTGTAGCCTTTCTGAGCAGGTTTTATGTTGGTCTGGTACGAAGTGATGCCAGCCAAAAGCAATGCCTCAAAGAGGAATTTCTTCAAATTTGGAAATAAAATGAGAAGTTATTCAAATCTGAGATGATAAATAGAAGGAAATTACTTTATGGTGGGCCAGTAACTAAGCTACATGAATTACTATGTCCTCCAGAATAGTACCTCACAAAGGCAAAAACTCATGAAATAAGGTTATATCTGGTGAAATTCCTTTCATCACTTTAAGCAAAACTCACAAGAACTGCAATAGATAAAACACTGTCAATAGCCCTGTGAATGTTACTGTTTCATATTTCTATGAAACATTTCTTGGTTTATTTGGGAGTAATTCAGTGTAGCTCATTTTCAGATTTCCTGTTTCCATCAGAGCAAGGTAGGTACTGTCTGACTATAAAATCCCTGAACCTGAAATCACTGATTCAACTAAATCATCAAAACTCAAGCCTACAAAACCAGGGTAGAGCTAATCTAGGTTCTGTTACCTAAGGATTGTACCCATTCTGACATTTACAGATTTGTTAGCATAGTGGTTACCCACTGCTCAGGCTGTCTACCTTTCTAAAATCTTTCCAAGAAAAGCAATTGGAATATCTGAAGGCCATTAGCCAAGTTATTCTCAGCAAAGACAAAGCTCACTCTGATTAGCAGGGAGCTGAAATACTCACCTCAGTAGAATTTACCGTTGTGCTGTAGAATTATTTTTTCAAAGCTGAAAACAGTGCGTGATATTTACAACAGCAACCTTGAATTGAGGGGCTCCTCCTCAGAGAGAAGCTTTTGTTCCAAATTACTTTTTAAATGATAATGATTATTATGTGTGATGTTATAATAAATGCAATTATTCTGCCATTTCTATAAAAAATATTACATGGGAAACAAAAGAAACGCTAAGCTGAAACCGGCTTGTGATCTTGTATTACACCTTCATGCTGTACAGCTGATACATCTGCTGCATCAGAAAGTTTCAGCACGTTGCCTGAACTTGTGCACTGTGGTTACAGTGACAGAAAAAATAGCACACGTAAAATCTGATAGGACTGCAGCCTATCCCTGTTGCCATTACTGTTGCTTCAAGAGCTCTAAACAGCTTTCTATTCCAGCTTTTGATTATTCTCCTCAAATTGAATGCAGCACAGTACATGAATGGCTGGTTTCAAACAAATAATCTGAACACACAGTTTGACAAGTGTGTCATGTTTAGCTTACTTAAAGCTCTGAAACAACTACTAACATTCCAAGTATTTTCAAGTATATGAATTTTAAGACCCAAACTATAAATGCTTTCTTTGCCAATTCAGGCATGAGCTGCTTGTTTCTGCATGTGTGCTCATATATCTGTAAAGGAAAGCGGTGCTTTTGGCACTCTCAGGCAGTTTATTTATGCATTTCTCAGGCACAGTTTAAGAGGCTGCTTCTCAAACTAGCCACCGTTATTGTGTCCTGTGTCCCCCATTGACTTCATTAGGAGCGGTGTGCACAGAGGATTTCTGAGGGTGATAAAAATGTCAAATGGGGTATTGAGCAAAGAGAAAACCAGACCAGTAAAGAAAGCTCCCTGGAACAATCAGGTTTTGTTACTAAAACCCTGTTGTACTGCATGTAGTGTCTAACATGTCTACAGGTAAAACGTGTACATTCTTTAAAGCATATGCATTTCTTCTAGCCCAGTTTTCAGGAACAGCAAAAATCTTCCTGCTTTTCAATGCAACACAAAAAAATTTCCAGGAAAAGATTGTGCTACTCTGTTGACACATTCAAAACATGATGAACAACATCCTTAAAGTATATATTATCAATTTAATAATGGTATTCATACAATTAAGATCTTGAGAGCATCTGGTATTAAAAAACTTTGCCAAAATCTGCAGGCAGCACCTCTGTTTGTAAAGGTCCCGGGGGACACTGTTGCAAATCAAAACCTTTCTAGTCTTCCATGCATAGTTTAATTGTGGTCTTAAAATATTTATGAAAGTGGGTTCTTTGTGCTTTGCCACAGCCACACCAAAAACCATTCTCTTTGAAGGCTTGCAGGCATGCCGTCTGCACACCATAACTTCGAACAGGGGAAAGCAGCATTCAAGGAAGATAAAGCAATACTTCAGGAGAAAAAAAGAAGAGAGAAAGCAGAGTTTTCTAGCCAAATGCTTCAACAACAGGGCCCTGCCTGCCGCAGTTACCCATTTCTGTAGGTCAGGTTTTATGCTACTACCTGTCTCTTTTATGCTTGCCCTGTAAAATCAGTGTCAGTCACAAGGGATTCATGAAGTCTTTGACTCTTCTCCTTTTTAAAGGTCAGGGCTCCACTTTTTAATTAGAAAAGCAAAAGGCATATGAGCCTGACCGTGGACACTGCTGCCCTTATTACGTGCTTTAAGAGGTTCACACACTGCCAAAATATGTTAGGGTTTTTGGGGGGTACCGGGGGGAAGGAGTGGTGGTGGTGGCATTACAAATTTATGCAGTTTCTTGGAAAAAGGAGGCATTGTTTGAGCCTAAGCAATGCAGAGGCAATCACAGGACTTACCAATTACTGTACCTGGAGCTGGAAGTGTAGAGCGGCCACCTATGTGAGCTCAAGCTGATGACAGTATTGTCATCCAAATATTTGTTTAATGACTTTTTTGATAAACATTTCTTTTCTCTTCATCAGAACTGTGCCTTTTAATTTTGACAACTCCCTTCTTCCCTCATGGTAAAAAAAAACAAACAAAAAAACAACAAAAAACCCCAAAACCCTAAGGCGGCATGGATCTGGGGAGCTGGGGTTTTTAGGTTTGTTTTGTTTTATTTCTCCAGGGAAGTGCAGGGAGAGGGGAAAGAAGACAGACTGAACATGTTTCGATTTTGAAAAACTGAACTATTTTTCTCTTTTTCTTCTCTAAGAGCAATAGCATCACTGGCTGTATGAAACAGTTTCACTTCAGTTAGAAACTGTCATTGGAAAGATGTAAAATTTTTTGTTTAACTCTGATACTTATTGCAATATATCTAACGGCTGACCAGCTTTGTTTCTCATGTTTCAAAGATCACTTCAGTACTTCCAGTAAATACATGTTTTGCCTAATCTAGATATATCTAGGTATTCCTAGAGTGATATTCAGCACAGATTCTGAACCAAAATATAAATTTCCAAATAACTTTGTTATTCCTAATAATTTCCATTATTTATTTAGAAGGAAGTATTAAAATGCAGAGAAGTACTTACTCTTTCTTTTTTTTTTTTTCTTCTTCTTAAACAGTGAATAGAGCAGCTGCATGTTTCCCTCAGTTTTTACCAAAGCTCTCATGCACATACATGCTTGTGACCTGTTTTGTCTCTGTGCATGATGTTCAGACTGGAATTTGGGGGGGCTTTGGTCCATTGGTTTATTTTGCCAAAGCCAGGCTTAGCATCCTCCATTGAATACATACCTACATCTCTCATGCCTTCCCCACTTGGTCCTCCAATCTTTCCACTAAAGTGCTCTGCTTTGGTAAACTTTTGCATATCAAAGCAATTCTCTCGTTTATGGCCCACATTTTTTAAACTGTCATTGCTACCTTCAGTGTGAGACTATTTTCTGGTATCTTTATGATAACTGTCTCCAAAGTTATTGTGTGATATGTTGTTTACTGTATCTGCTGTTTCTTACATAATGCTCTGAATTGAAATATTAAGAAGTATTGGAACCAAGCTTCGCTTTATCATTTTTCAGCCACCTTTCTGTCTATACCAGATCATACTCATCATAACATTTTTCATTTAATTTTTTGTCTGGATTTATCCAAGATGCCATTGAAAATTTCCCTTATAAAAAATTTGTTGAGGATCTATATTCTATAAGAAGCCTGCATAACATTTGCTAGTAATACTTTTTGCTTTTACCCCTTTGCTTATCATATATATGTTTGAATGCAACATAATGTGAAGACATGAGTGGCCCATAATTTCCAGAAACAATTAGGTAGGGTTCTGTTTCTTACTGAAGCCTTTTTTCTTTTCCTCCAAAGATTGCTGAGCTTCATAGTTAGCAATCCTTCCTGTTCTTCCTATTTTCATTTTGTATATTTTATTTCATTCATGAAATTTCTTCCAAAGGACATAAATTACCACTAATATAGCAAAAAATCCCAACTGATTGTGTGCAGATGAAAGACCTTGTTACATAGCTACACCCCAATTTAGACTAATGGTGGACTACTTTTAGGATTCTCTATTTTATTCAGCATTGTAACATTCTGCCTGACCCTTTCTCTAATGCCTTAGTGTTTTGCTTGCACTGAATGACTTCTGAGTGTTAAGGAGATAGATCACCATTTCCTCTGATGGTTATTTAAAAGAGATTCTGCTTCTATAGCCTATTCCCATCACAGGAATCACAGCACTCCTTACCTCTTGCTATGTCTATTCCATTTTCATTTAACTCAAGATGCTTCTTATTTCCCATTTTTCAGCTAGCTGTTAAGGTATTTGTTAGCAGTAGCACCTATCTTGGTTCACCTTCTGATTTCATGAGAGAAGAAAAAATACATCTTCTGCCACAAAGATCTTCCCTGAAAAGAAGGCTGTGTATTTCTGGATTGCCTATAACCTTCTTGCATGCCTCCATTTACTGCTCTACAGCAGGGGAATAGTAATGCTCACCCAGGGCTTAATTACATGTTGTTGGAAATGTATTCAAGACATTTGGGAAAAACCTGACTTAGGACTCTTCTTCCTCTTCTGTTCTTTTGCCAGGTACCTAAGTGCCCTCTGTTAGCTAATTTCTTGCTGGCCCTAAAATGGTTTTCTCTTGTATTCCTTCTCCTACTGAAGTAAGGCGCAAGTGTCTTGTTTAGCCATGGTAGACACATCTTCGTTCTTTCAATGTAATGGTAGCTCATTGTATAGCATTTTCTCTCAGGACTTCTGAGACTTCTGCTTTTGCCAAAAGTAGGGTGATTAAATTGCCTCATTAAAACAAGGTCCTATGATTATAAAGTCCCCCAGCTCTCTCAAGGAAACCCCTCTGCCCTCTCTCTGACAGACCATCCCATCAGATCTTGCCATTTTCACCCTATTTGGTGGAACTTTATCACTTAGTTTGTTACCCATCAGTATTTCATGTACTATACAGATAGTTTACTCCAAGCCCAACAAACTTGGGGGGGACACAGTCTAACCAAGAGCGTCCCAGAGCAAAGGCACGTTCTGGATGTTGTTAAGCACACCCATAAGCACATTAGAGAAGCAGAAGACAGTGGGCAGAAAGCAAGAGGACCATGCAGCACAAAGAGGCAGCGCACACCATCCCAAGTTAAGTAGCCTGGCTCTTCTCCACGGCACCTCTCTCGTCCTTCCTACATGCTCCAGGCTTGCTTTTTTGTTTGTTTTATGCCCGTAGGAAGCACGGGCTCTCCAAGGCAAAACCTGCTCCTCTTCGTTCTGCAAAAGACCCCACACCCCTCACGCCCCCCTCTGCCTTAAGTCACGGTGAAGGAGCCAAGAGCCTCACGCATGTCTGCAAATGGTAAAAGTAGGACATATTTTGTCACCGTTACGTGGGAACACCCCGTACTGTGGATGCGAATGTTGGAAATCGGCTACCACCCGACCAGCCCCGCCGCCCTCGGCAGCCCCGCACCCGAGAGACGCAACGGTGGCTGCGCAGGGCCGGCCGCACTCACAGCACGCAGAGGCAGTAGACTCCCGGGATGCTCTCGCTGTCCCGCAGTAGGTAGCTGCCATCGGTGCCCGCCGCCAGCAACAGCTTCTCCCCGGCCTCCCGGCTGATGCCCCCGTGGTAGATGGGCAGCGCGTCCATGCCGGGGCCGTCTGCCGTGGCGGGCAGCTCTCCCTGCGCGCGGCGCTGCCTCCGACGGCTCCTCAGCTGCGCACTCCTCTCACCATCTCTGTCTCGGTGGCAGATGTAAACAGGATGTGTTCACACCTCTGAAGCCTCCACACACGGTGAGACGGCGCTGAGGGAAGAGTGAGGAACGAGCACAGCTTTTTTTGCCCCCCCCCCCCTATTTTTTTTTTTTTTTCCTTTGCCCCTTTTTGTTTTCCTTTTTCGTGGGCTGTAACATCCTCGTGGCATCACAGCTCACAAAGAGAGCTGTCATTTCCCAGCCTACACTCGCCCATGCGGCTCCCCGCTCGGCAGGGACGTGACATGATGAAGTGCCCGACGGCCGCGGGGCCAATGGCCGCCCTGGGTCGGGGAGGCCAGGACCGTGGCACCGCTGTGAGCGGCGCTTGTCTCCTCCGGTGTTAACCCGCGGGGGGGGACAAAGAAGGGTGAAAGGCCTTTCAAGGCCCAAAGGCCCTCTACAAAGCAGGGGTTATTTTTTTAACCTCTTATTTTTAAAATCCCCAGGGGTGAGAAACTAGAGGACGGAAGCTGGCCTCACCCCACCTCAGGCCACAGGCACCAACCATGGTGGCTGGCCCAGTGCCCACAGATGCCAGCCCCCGGCTGATTTACCTCATGAGTGGTTATTTTCATAGGCTTTGGTGGTGTTTAATGACTGTTCGTGTCAGGGGTGCTCATTATTTCTGCTTGGAGGCAGGCAACGGCCTCGGCACAGGCGAGGAGGCCCCTCACATCCTTCCTGGCACCATCGGTGCTGCTGCCGTCTTTGCGTGGCGCGCGACCGGGCAGCCAAAATCCAGAGACATGTCTGAAAAAGCCATTTCTCTCACCTGCTGTGGTCACAGACATTTCCTCGGTACGCTTGTCGCTTGAAAGCTCCCATACGCACGTGCCTGCAAACGGGTCTGTTTGCAAACAAGCCGAAAACGTGCTTTTATATCCCTATAGATATTTCCACCCATGGCAAAAACGAGCACGTTTCCTGGTGCTGAGTGGCACCACACGGCAGTGACAAGGTGGCACTGCCCCTGCAAACATGGCCACTGGACCAGCCCCTTTGGGCCTGATATTATTAAAAAAAAAAAAAAAAAAATTGTGTGTATATATATATATATATATATGTGCTGAGCTGTGTCCTCACACCTGGGTGTATGAGTAATAACTCACTAAAATATAACGATAAGTATGGGTTGTGCTTATGATTGATTCGTTTTAAATTGAGTTTGCTAGCAGGACAGGGCAGAATGAAATCATCTCACCCAGGTGTTCACAGAATGCTGTGTCCTGGTTGAAGTTAAGGATGGGTGAAAAAATAGCTCTTTAGATACACACACCTCAGGAACAAAAATTAAATTAAAAACCACCAAAAATAAGGGCTGCTCTTTTTAAGTTTCAATCAATCAAAATGTTTTCTCTTGATCATTTCACAGTGCATGTCTTTCAGTTCTGACCTTTAATATAGTTCTTCCTCAAAAATACTTTTTTCAAACTAGCTTTAGCTTTTCCTTTTGAGGGACGGGTGTTTCTGACCAGTGAGCCACAGGATAGCTCGTGCATGGGGCACTGCACCGAAGTCACCGACGGCAAAGCTGCAGCTTTCAGAGGCACCGTGAGCCTCTTGCCTGTAGGGAGACCCCAGCGAGTGTCTGCCTCCTTGCCTGGCACCCGAGGGTTTGAGAAAGCTGCAGAAAACCTCAGCTGAAGAGGGACCGAAAACTTCCACGACCATGTTTATGGCTTTTCTATGTTGTTACGCAGGTGTTCATTACACCATTTATGCGAACCCGGGGACTCGGCTATCCTGCTTGGTTTTTTAAACCAGTTGTTAAAGTATTTGCACAAAAAGGTAAAGCTGCTGCCTACTGCAAATGTGATTAATGTGGATGGCGACAAGGTGTAAGCAAAGCACTGTTCTCTCGTAAAGCTGATGCCTACTTCTTCTCCTTTTCCAAACTGCCTGCAGTCTTGAGGGTTTCACCTAACTTTCCCACTTCTTAACCTATTCTCAATATTAATAGATGATTTCAGAAAAAGTATACATGTAATTAGCTGGGGAGGAAAAACAACCAGAATAATCCAATTCTGCAGATCTCATTGCCCCACTCATTAGATTTCAACTAAAGCATAGGTAGAAAATCATAAAACTTTTGACTATGAGATGCTCTCTTAATAAGGGAGTCACCACATTACGAGGCCAGCCTGCATACTCCCAACACTTTGCTGAAGAAGTATGTATTATTGTAAAAGAGTTGTCAACACCCAATTTTGCTTTTGTGGGTAAGGAACCCATAAAACTCCAGCTACTGAAGCCCAAAGCCTGGGCTTCCATACGAGTCCTTTTATGGCCACATTGACTAGGGCATACACAGCTTTTAAGAAGTAATGGAAATGTTGGATTTTGCAACACAGGACACTAAGCAAGCATTGAGGCACCAAGCAGGATAAACCAATCCAGAGGACATAGGTGCTTCCTAGGCTGAAAAGAGAGAAACCACGGCAGTGCTAGCACAGCTCTGCACCACACCACTGAGGCTGCAGAAATCTTCCCTTCTCCCAAACAAGCCATCTTCACTGCAGCTTTGTACTGTTGGCACCCAGTCAGAGACTCACACCGACTGCTCCATTTTCACCCATTTAATCTTACACATCTAAAGTGTCATTTGCCATCCTATTTTGTACTGCTGCCTATGCGCAGTGGGGCTGAGAAGGCAAACTACAAAATGGAGCAGCAGGCTCAGGAGAGTAGGAGAAACAACAGAGAACCAAGCCTCAAAGGGGTGCTCCTCCTGTTTGGACTTAGTCCCCATTGCCTTCCCCTGAAAATGGTGATTTCTTTAAGAACCTGGAGCCTTGCCCTGTAGAATGCTGGACGTTTCTCTTGTTTTGTTTGGAGAGTATTCAGCATATTCTGGACACCACAGTTTTGTGCCTTCCCTAAATCAGTCCAGCTAGCAGTCCCTGCAGTATACTATAAAAAATTATCTAAAAAATACATGAAGGAAAGGAAGCACTTAAAAGTGCTCTGAAATATTTGGTCATGAAAAACAGGCTTAGAAAGATAGGCCTGCATAGACCTCTTGGGTCATCAAGTCTACTTCCCTGCTATCTTAGCCAAACACATCATATAATCCCTTTCAGAAACTCATTATACTCCGTCTTAAAAGTAGCTTGGGGTTTTTTGTTGTTGTTGTTTCCACTGTTCTCATTGGAAAGCAATTGCAGAACATCGCTGTTCTGTTGTTTGGAAACCTGCTTCCAATTTCCATCCTAAATTTATTCATGACCAATTTATACTCATTTGTTCTTGTGCCAATGTTGTCCTTTAGTTTAAATAGATGTTTTCTCTTTCTGGAGCTTATGCCCATGCGGTATTTATAGCGGCCTCCCTCAGCCTTCATTTTGCCAAACTCCTCTCCCGCTTAAGGCTCTCCCTTCCCATGGTCACTCTAATAATCTTTTTCGGTAGCTTCCCGAAAGTGAAATGAATAATTTGCGAGTAGCATGCACTGTCCTGGCTGATTTCTAACATGTGCCTCATACACCATTACCCACGTTTCATTACCCTGGTGAAAATACCTTGCTTTGTATGTTCTGCCTTTCCGCTCCTTATTCTTTTCTTACCTATGAGCATGCAGGTATAGTAGAGACCTGGTTAACAAGACCCAGATGCATGAACTTGTGCTCAAATCCTTCTGAATTTCATCCAATTTATCCTATCCTGGTCCTCAAGGTCAGTCAGTTCTTCCTAAATGAGAGTTTTATTCGTCTCTGCAGTGACAGTACCTCCCTCCCTTATGCCACTGGTAAATTCCATTAGCGCACACTTATTTTTTATGGGATCATCATTAATAAAAAATGTTAAATAATATCAGGCCCAAGACTGATGCTTGGGAAGCTCTACTACCTTCCCTCAGTACTGATCTTCTCCTACTACTACTCACTTTCTTATTCACTTTTCAATTTCTGTACTAATCTCCCATTTTACTAATAATTTCCCACATGGCACTGTACCAAATGCTGTACTTAAGTTTAGATAACTAGCTCTAAGCACTTCCTTTGTCTAGAAAAATCAATTATTATGATATTTCAGGCACCAGAACTTGTAGAAGTACCTGAGAAGTGGAGATAGGGGAGACAAAATGAAATTACCTTCAGTTTTTTGAACACCTGCAAAGATTTGGGCTGATTTTCATTTTCAGATGAGCTGCTTCATTCATCCCTAGCGATGACATTTTCATACGTTGTTGAATTTTATAACAATTCTGAATATTACAACACTAATGCAAGAGCATCATTAAAATTCTCGAATATTGTTATTTGACTGAAAATAAGAATGACCTTCAGGACCTTTATGAAATTAATGCTACTGCAGAACTGTTATAGGAAGCCCTTGTATAAGGGGCTATAAAGCAAGATAAAAAGTAAAATACCTGTATTGGTAGTTTTGCTGATATAGCAGTATTATCGTAAATGTCATCCCTGTACGAGTACTGAAAAAGCAGCTTCAAAATCAGCAGCTATGGCAAAGTTTTTGAAAAATATTTAACTGGCAAAATGCCACATTAAAACACAGCTAACTTTAAATATGATTTTCATTATTTCGTGTTACTTTCATTTTTAGTGTAATCTAACAAAATATTCAGAACAACTGTATCAAATAGTAACTGCAGGCAGAGACTTGCTATTCACACAAGAAATTAATGCTGAGATTCAGTAAAACGTTGGTTATTCTACAAAGTACCTGCAGAGTCACCATTATCATGTTTTCTTTTCGAGCTGAAGTGAAAGAGGTTGGAAAAAGCAGGCTACAATTAGCAAATGTGTAATTAGCTGTAAGGTGCTGAGCATCAATACAGAAGGAGAATCCAAAGAAATTTTTTCTTAAAGTTCACAGATTAGCATATATTTCTACAGCCTCTGTGTTACTCATGATATTCTATGTATGTTGCTTGGGAAAAAAAAGGAAACAAAATGGAAGATGGATATAATAAGCAAAGTTTGGATGCAGGTGCGGATTCCAGCTTTATACTCCAGGATACATACATCGTTCAGATGATATTGGCTTTGAGAATGGCCAACCTCTAACACTGGGCTGTCACAGAACTGCTTAAATGTTTGGGTAGTTGTGAGGGCCGTTGCAGATCCAGGCTTTTGCCCTCTTCAAATGAAACATATAGCCCAGGGAAAATCTCCTTACCTCAGAATATTAAGTCCTCAAGTGGCACCTTAGCTACTGTGAGGATTTCTGTACGGTGCTCAGAACTTGAAAAAAATAAACTTTCTCATCACCTGGAAATTGGGTGTTTGGTGCCATGGGTCAGAGTTGATTCTGGGGGAGGACTGAGAATAAGAAAGGTTGTGGACCTTTATGAATGAAACTCTTTATACTCATCAACATTTGTCTTCTGGGCACAGGTAAATACACACATACCATAAATGACGACATTTCGCTGAACTTTAACAAGATTATTTCCTCTGTGTGGTCTCACTGCTTACCTGTGCAGTTGTTTTGAATGCTTTGTGAGTGAGATAACACTAAAATTGAAAGCTACACAATATGGTGAAATTCATATTAAAAGTTATCTCTGTTTTAATGCGGTTTCTTTTACTGGTTAATATTTTGTACTTCTTTCTCCAGAAGCATTGCAACAGCTGGCTATTTTGCAGGTGCATGTGCATTACCAAGCAGAGATGCCATTTGCGATAATGTCAGCATAAGCAGAACTACTCGTAGAAGCTTGCAACTTTTTATTTTCTGCTAGGACTCTTTCAACAACCCTTTCCCGTAAAATCCAGCAATGCATGGGTAGTCATAAGCATTAGGCACCCAGCTGCTTTGGGGACAAGGACCTCCACATCTTTATGATTTAACTGAATCAACTTCAAAGTCGATAGGGCTAAATCATATAACGACACTCTCAGGGTGAAGTAAATGTCCATGCTGGAGCTCTTCCTGGATACGTTCCTGTGCAAGTGAGTCTGGAGTTGAATGTAAGCTTTAGAAACTAGATTTCCACACAACACACACACACAGTAGTTAAAATTGATTTGCTGACATCCCATCCGAGTTCCTAACGGATATTTATCTGAATTACAACAGCACCATGTAATTAGGCACAAATAAGGGCTTTTGTTCTGGAGGGGAGGAAAGTTTATCAATTCTGAACCATATGCAACTGCGTGTCTAATCTCTGCCTGCAATTATTTCAAATGCACATCCAGATGATAGCATTTATATTCATTTTGAGATTCATTGAGTTTGAGGCCAGAAGGGATCATTATACCATCTGGCCTGACCTCCTGGATATCACAGGCCATTACGTTTCCCCAATTACCTCTATATTGAGCCCTGTAACATGTGTTTGACTAAAGCATAACTATTTTTGACTAAAGCTTATCTCCCAGAAAGGCATCTAGTCTTGATTCAAAGCCATCAAGAGGAGAGAATCCACTACTTTGTGGGTACTTTGTTCCAATGGCTAATCACACTCACTATTAAAAATGTAGGTCATGTTTCCAATTTGAATTTGTCTGGCTCCAGATTCCATCCGCTGGATCTCGTTATACTTTTCAGAGTTTAGTTAAAAAGCCCTTTGGTACCCATTATTTTTTCCCTGTGCAAGTGTTTATTCTCTGGAGTCAAGTCACCTCTCAAACATTTTGGTTTGTTTTTTTCTAATAGGCTTCACTGAACACAGAAAACTCACAGGGTAAGGTGTTTTCTCCGGTCCTTCCCGTCTGTGTATTTTTATTTTACCTGATATCTATTTCAGCAGTGCCCAGCCCCTTCTCATGGTGCCAGTGATGCACACAAGGAGCACGGGGGTCTCCTCTGCCGTGGAAGAGCATGCTGAACTGCTTTCCTGTTACGAACCTCTGGTCTGTAATGAACTCTCTCCTTCCCGGTACACAACTGTAGGGTGAGGCAAACTACACCGTGCTGAAGTTTCATAAATACAGAATTCAGTGTGTACCATTTGATCCCAATGGGACCAGTTTATTGAATAATCCAGGTTTCTTTTATGACTGCACTCACCTCATCACCCTATACTATCAATTTGTGGTGATGCACAAACTGCTTCACCTGAAACCAAACATTGCTCATGGCAAAGTAAAAATGAGCTGTGTGCACATTCCTGTTTCCAGCTTGAGTTTCTAATATTTTGAGATTCCAATCATAAGCCTACCTATAACAGCAAAAGGAGAAAATATACAGATAGATTTTATTTATTTATTTATTTATAGGTTTTCAGTGGTTTATTAACCAGGTTTAAACTAAATGTTAGAGCAAATAGTTCAGTACAGCCCTGCATGTATTCTCTCGCTGCAATAAGGAGGGATTTCATAAATCATTCAAAATCTATTGTGGTGATGTTACATTGGTCTCAGTACAGAGAAATATACACACACACACACTTCCACTCTGACTATTTTGTATAGAGAGCACACCAGCAGCGGACTTCACTGCATGCTCTTTTCACAAGCCAGGCTGTCACTAAAACAGACGTGATCTCAATAAGGAAAAAAGAACATATTCTGGTTATACTAATTGTTCTTTGAAAGTTTTGCCTTAGTATTTTTGGGCACAGATTGCTTTTCCAGCCAACATCACAGACTTCAGCAACAAGAAAAAATTATATTTCTGTCCTAAAAATAAACAGAACTGAAGGGGGGTGTGTGCGCGTGTACATGCATGCGCGTGCACACGCACGTGGTGCTTATGAATTTTAAAATACCTGTGTGTATGAAATTAATCTTTTTTTTCTGACAGATCCTGAAAAACACCCTCATTAAGTTTTATCTTTTCCCACTGATGAAAGACTGCAATAGAGTTACTTTCCTTCAGCCCAGGAAAGAAAACTTGCATTGGACTCAATGCCAGGCTGTACCATCAGATCATAAGCTATGCTGCTAGTAAGATGATTAGTAGTTTTAACCCCGTTCTGACTGAAATCAACAGCAGAGCTGTCCTGCTTGTAGCGAGACTGAGAGTAGGTGAAACTTCTCTCAGCAGACAACAGGAAGCCTGTGTTTTTGGAGAGCAGTAATCTTTAGGCAAGGACTACCCAGCATTCAACTTCTGATTATACCCTTCCCGTGCTGCACGGCACGGAGCACAGATTTGCAGAATCCTGCAGACCTGGCATCTCCAAGCAGCACAGTGAAAGTCTGTGGGTGGACTAAACCCACGTCCTTTTCATTCCACTATTGATTGCAGACTAAATCAAATACAGTGAGAGAAAAGAGCAAATGAAGTTGAGCTGGCCAAGACAACAACATTTACATGCCAAGAGAGGCTCTTACTCCTCACATCGCTGTCATGGCTCTTGAGCATTCAAGGCCATTCCCTAAGGCAGATGTGGGTTTTTCAAAGGTTAGAAGCTAAGCAGATGAAGTCTGGGTGATGCAGAGGATCTACGTAACTCCAGGTCGCTGCTTTCAGTCTATACCAGATGGGTACCCTCTGAGAGCCAGCACTCTCACGCAAGTGCCTGTAGAGGACCATTTCCCATTTGGCTGACACGCTTTGGCAGCCCCGTTGGTTGGGAAGGCATGTCCCAAGTATGGCTGAACCCCCATGTCAAGGTCAAGGTGGGCCAGAAGGACAAGATGAGGAAGACTGCATGTGGTGGCTTGCTACTCTATTTTAACATAAATAAAAATGCCTCAGGCACCAAGACACAAAGTCTGTAAGGCTTAAAGGAAAGCCTTTGCCTTTGCCTCCCTTGATGGGTCTCTTGGGTCGTGGGTTACACCCAAGTTGCGGTGGCAATGGCCAGTGGGGAGCAAGAAAAAGCTTAAGGCCCCAAAGATGCCATCCTCCCTAGTGTCAAAGGGGAAGTTTTACCTGGCGATGAAACTTGCTGCTTTACTTGGCATAACGTACCCATGAAAGGTTGCTAGCAGGTCTACATGAGGTGAGTCTCAAGTCCCAGCCAGCGTAAAGAGCCCCGCATGAGGCTGCTGCCCCTGTGCGACTGGCTCATAAAAACCAACTATAAAGTACTTCACACTTGAGTCTTGTTTTATTTTGTATGTAGTCATCGTGGCTCCCATGGGAATGGTGTCGAAGCACCATGATGGCGTTTGGGGACAGCATCCTCATCGTGACCTCCTTGCCTGGGTGAGATCAGGCTCCCCCTCCCTGGGACCTCATATCTGCAGGTACCAACAGTCCTCCTTCTGAGGGAACTGCCCTCTAATATATAACTGAAAACCCTCACTTCTAGTGCTGCAAGGAAAATGCATATGAAAAAATGAGAGACTAGATCGGTTAGATACATTTTTTGCCCAGCGCTTATCACAAATCCCCTTACAGCAAAAATGTTAGCTGTATCTATCTGAACAATCTGCACTCAGGCTTTCCAACCTGTAGTTCAAAAAATGTAAACATTGGGCCATTAAGATTTAATTGCTTTTTATATTCTCCATGGAAGCTTTTACTATGAACTATTCATAAGCACGCTCAGGGCTGTCCAAAAAACACATTAGGGCTTTGCTTACAGCGGAATGTCCTCAGGAACATTTTCAGCACCAAGTTGCAGCGCCCTGCCCTCCGGAGTCCGCTGGGCAGGAGCAACGCGGTGGCAACGGGACAGTCAGGGACCACACCGGTGTCTGGTGAGGAAACAGTGCCAGCCCTTTGCCACTTGGACTGTAGCAGACACATTATTCATTTGCTGCTAAATGTAGGTGCTTGACTTCAATTTCCTGCTCTTGTTTGACAGCTAAACCTGGCAGAAATCTCCTGCCTGAATTTTTTCCCTACCTCAGAGAGCTCTTCATCAAATATGAGGGGGTTTTTTCTCCCGTCAAGACATTGTAGTGCAAATTTTAAAGCAAAATACAATTCTGATTTTATTTTCTTTTAATTAGTTTTTACCTAAATATTTCATAAAATACTTGCCTTCTTGTGTTCTTGAAACTCCTTTTTTTACTGTTCTTTCTGCAATATTTTCACCCATCAGTTCTAATAGACAGTAGAATAATCTTGGCAGATTTTAGGGCATCATAATTTTTTTTTCATAACTTTTCCAAAATATCCTCAGTTTTTACAAAAACTTCAGAGACATAAACCTAACTTCTTTACTTTATGATAGCATGTATTTACTTTAACTGAAATGCAACTGAGAAATTACTAAGTGAAAAAAGGAAAAGCAAATAAAAGTACAAGAAATGAAATCATTCTAGATAGCATGTTTCATTTAACAGAAAAAGTTTAACAGTCACCAAAAAAGAAACAAAACCCAACAAAACGTGTGCTTTTCCCTTGACTGAGCCGTGTCCAGATTACAAACTAGTGGAAATGTTCCTCTTAACTTCCAGGCATTTGAGGTCAGATAATTTCATGGAATATCACATTTTTAGCCCACTACTTTTGTACCAGTCGTGCCCCCTTGAACGAGTCATGTCTTTCTTTTGTAAGAGTGTATAAATGCCCCCCATTTGACTAAGGTCAAAGTAGTAACAATATAATCATAGGCATGAAACCCCTTCCGATTCACTGTCTGTAACACACTCATCAGTCTTAACCTTCAAGAAGAAATGACCGATGCTTAAAGAAAGTCCCCATGTCCCTAATTAGTCACAAGAAGGTGAAAGTAACTTTTATGGAGATAAGATTATGTGCTTTCTTTACATGTGTTTAAATGTCATTCTTCGCTTTCAATGGCAAAGGTATGTAGGGACAAAGTATTTAATAGTACCACCATAAAAAAAAAAAGTATCATAATCCATTTGTTCTACACAGTTGGTACTCTATTAATGCAGTATATTCACTGCTGCCTTGATCGGGGGAAATCCAATAACATGAAACTAGATCACTAATTTTTGACCTCCTACTTCTCAGTTGCCTTCAAGGGGTAAAGAGCTGTTTTACTGAAGCCTTTTTAAATTACATTCACTGAAAATTATACAGTAAAACTCATTCAGAAGATCATTTCTTTATAGAGCAAATGTGAAAATACCTAAGCCTAGAGCAGCATTGGGAACAACGTAATGAGCCTTTAGTACTGCAATCCAGATCACCTGCTAGTAGATATCACCACTTCTCCAGAAAATAGCACCCACTAGCATACAATGTGCATCCACCTTTTTACGGCCCAGAGGTAAGATTTGTTTCCTTCCCTTCAGCTCATTTTCCCTGTTAGTACAAACTCTGCTTTTCCTCTGTCTCTCTTCCCCTCGCTGAACATTACCTCCCACACCTTCACTGCACTGTCCTCAGCTTCAAAGAAACAGAAACCTCCAGACAGCTCTAAGAAATAAAGTCAGTCCTCCAGTAATAGCTCCTGCTCTAGCTGAGATGGTGGCATTACTGTATTTTCTCACTGTATTTAGCTTCCCTGGCACTTCCCCCGCAACAGGCAACGTGTCCCCTTCCACTGTGATATACTGCGGTCGGGCTGAGCAGGCACAGATGCAGGAGAGGGTGAGCAGAGCTGAGGCACCGTTGTTTTCTCTAGTCCTACCTATTTATCAAAGTACTTTTATGGTCCCTGTCCAAGCTCTGTCTAAGCACTACAGGCAATTAAAGGCTGGCTCTACAGGAGAAGGATTTAATTTTGCAAGAGAACAAGTAGAACGTCAATACCTCTCGTGGATTAAAACAACCAACCAAGCCAATGCTGGGCACATGTCCCTCACCTTCCCGAGTAGGTTTTGTCTGGTTAGACAAAACAAAGATCAAAATTGCATCCATGGATGAAGTTTGCTGTATCACCACGAACTACAGAAGGAACGCACTTTGGGTAAAACAGTTCTGAGAAATATGTGTTTGTGAAATAGTTTAAGATCCCTCCACGTAAGATGCAACACATAGTCTTGTATACACATTTCTAAACAACTTGTATCTCATATACAGATCTCACACAGCACTCATTTCCAGCATGCATTTGCATATGTAAGCCTATGGTATTTTCAGCTTGCAACAGGTACTCCGGAGTCACAAGCTCAGCCTGATTTTACAGCCTGATCTGTAATGATCACCCAGCAAACCATGTCATTTTATAGGAAGACCAAGAAATTATTTTCTCTATCAAACAACTTTATAATCTTGCTTAAACCATTCTTTTGGTTCATTTCTTCATCTTCCCCTCAAATAGTCTTTTGGTCCTTTTTTTTTTTGTGCGGGTCTTTTATAAAGATGAAATTAAACACAATGCTGTGGCTCAAATACGTAAGACTCATTTGCTCTGGCTGCTGAGAGATGTTAATCTACAACATCCTCTTGATTGCCTGGGCAGGATATGTGAGAAGAAAGGACCTGAGGTTCCAGATCAAGTACCAAAAATTGAACAGTGGTCCAATTATTATCCAAAAATTGGAAAGGTCAACAGCCCCACCCTAAACGTGGTTTTTTTTTTTCTTGAAGCAGTGGTTCAGGACATAATTTGCTGACTATCATAACCATAATGTTATTCAAATTGAGTTCCTTCTGAATGTAATTTACTGCCAAAGTTTATTGAGCTTATTTTAACACCATAGTGGGAGATTAAAAATTAAATTATCATTTTAACTATTTTTATAAAGGTTACATTAGTACATTTCATTTCTTTATTGCTTTACTGAATGTCAAGGTGCAGAGCACTCAGTGAAGCCTGACAGTGACTAAGAGATATAAAGGTCATGTCATGTACATTTGCTTCAAAAGTTCAACCTTTGTTTTACCTAGAAAATTATTCACAAATTACTGCCTACAACAAAAATTAATAAAAGAAGAGGTCGTCCCCACCCAGAGTACCAGAGACACTACAGGAAATTCCGACATGGAGAAACCCGCCAGTTTTCAGGGCCGTCTTCCCATTTTAATTTCAGTGGTGTTTTAAATTCACATGCAAAGCTCACCTCTGCCTACATGGAGCGATACGATCACGCAGCAAGGCACTTCGCTGCCGCTGGCTGAGCCTGTTCAAGTTGCAGCTGGAGTGTGAGGAGTTTGTTGGCGCTCCCTTTGATCTCCAGAGCCCTGGAATCCTTCTGAGGGCCAGAGCAATAATAAATATTAATATGCAAATTAACTATTAACAATAATAAAATACATGACGGATGATAACATAATAGCTGAAAACAGTAATAAATCCACACTGAAGAACACGTCTGCCCTAGTCTTGCCCTGAGCACCCACACACGTCTTTTCTTTGTCATAAGTGTATCTTAAGATAATAATTTAAAAACAAATTTAAAATACGCATCGTCTGTTGAAAATATTTTTCGTCCACTTCAAAAGAGCAAATTTGTCATAGCAGGGTTTCAATTGAATTAAGAAATGAAGTATTTGGTTAACAGGGCACTTGACTTTTATTACAGATTAGTATATCACTGTTATTGCAGGTTTAATCTTCTCGAGGTTTTTTTCAGCAGCAGGTCTGAAGTCATTAGTACTTGGGGATGTTTTAAAATTCAGGATGTGAGTAGAAGCAGGGGAGGGAGCTCATTTCTGACAGGACAGGGAAAGAAGTGTTATGGGGCAAATCCACAACAAGCCTGGGTTCCCCCACACCAGTGGCAGCACTGGGGCTGCTGGGTTTCACTCGTGCGGCTCTGCTATGAGCTCTGCTATGATGCTCACCGTTGCATCAAGACGCACCGCAGGGTCTGTCGTGGGGCTTCAGCCGAAGGAAGAGGTCATCTGTGACGGCTGTAGAAACAAGCCTTCTGCCGAGAGAAAGATCATAGTCAACGTGGGCAGGGAAACACCATCCTCCTCCTTTTCTCCACTGTTTCTGCCCTCCCTCCCCATCGAGTCCTGTGCCTTTGAGCCCCCTCCCCTTCCACGGGTGACTGCGGCATCAGGGCTGTCCTGCAGCTCTGACCCCTTTGGCACCCACCCGCACAAGGCACAAGGGTGGTTGCGTGCAGGCAGCCCTCCTGCGAACCCCGAGAGCAGAAGGACCGTCGCTGCCAGCCAGCTGCCCTCTGCGTGGGGCACCGAGAGTCCCGGGGCAACACCACGCGCCTGCAGCACCTTGAGCAACCAGAGCAATAACCTGCAAATGGAGTCCAGCAACGTGCCATCTAGGCAAAGAGAGATTCCCAGACCCTGTCTTTAAAAAACAAAAAGGCTTTAGTGATAGTGTTCGTGCCATTGGAGCTGTAGAGGGGTGAGACACGCTGGGGCTCCTGGTAGGGTGGGCTTTTTGGTCACTTCTCCCCTTGCACCATCACCACCGGTATAACAGGGAGCAGAAACCAGAAACCAAGGGAATTCTGCGCAACTGGCTGAGAACACAATTCAGCAAGGCGTAAAAACCTACCCAACTACAGGGCCAGGCAGCGTTTCGGCTGTGCGCTGCGGTTGCCTGTCCATTCCCCATTGTGTGCTCTGAGTGGTCCCCAGGAGGCAGCTCCAACACCTTGCTTTTTTTACATGGTGTGGTTTCCATTAGTTTATTTTTAATTTGGTTGTTATGAGGTTTGACGCAAGTGTAAAGATGATCAACCGAAAAAACAAAGTGTTGCATGTCCACACGACGGGGGGTGCAGAGCTTAGACCCTGTGAAAACCAGGGTGCCACAACCTTTTAGCACGTTCTGCAGAAGACAACACGGGACCATCTCTGAATGCACCAAGCCTTGCTTTCAGCTAAACCAAAACTGAGTTGCTCTTGTCATTTGAAACAGGGGTTTTCTTCAGTGGGGAGGGAGTATATTGTTCTATATTTCTTATGATGCCTTTTTTTTTGGCTGTTTTCTTTCTATATCTGGCTTATCTTCCTATTTTTCCTGCCTAGCCTTCTACGTAAGCTTTCTAGGGCCCTGGACATCTCCGTACATTATCAGATACAATGGCCTGCTACTCTTGAATGTGCTTAAACTTGAAAAGTTTATTCTCTGTTTGACATCCCAAGTAAAACAAGATAATTTTTAGACCAAGAAGTCTTTCTTTTTGAATTTTAAATATATGAGAGTCCTATCAGTGAAACACACAGGCCTTGTAGAAATGCATGAGCAAAAAGGCTAAAATTCAGCAGGTGCTTTTTCTCCTGTACAATTTGTTCTCCATTACAGCAATGCAAAACACTGGAAATAAAACTGAAGAAGAAAAATCAGAGTCTGGTTAGCAAGGGGGATATAACCTAATAGCAGCCACTATTATACTTCCGTATGCTGCTTAATGAATCAATCCTGGCAGGAAAAAAGATTGCTGGAGCCTAAGGCACTTAATAACAGCATGTAACATAACATGCATTTCCCTTTACATGTCACTCTATAAAGTTGGTGTGTACAATTTCTAGTTCTAATGTAATGAGAGCGGGCGGTGATGCTGTCAAGATGAGAAATTTTGGCAGCACGGCGTGAAGCTGCACACAGGCAGCCACTTTGTTAGGTGGCTGGGCAAGCTGTCCCGGCGCAGCACCGGGGGCAGGATGGGCACCCCGAGGCTGCGTGCCCGCCGGCGAGGGCAGGAATGTCCTCCCCACCGTGGGCACCGCCGGAGACCTGCCACCACCACCAGCCGAAAAGATGTCAGACGGGTTTAGAAACGAGCATGTGAGCTGCTCACGCAAGACGTAACGGAAAGCATGCACGCGTCAGCTGCTCCCATCAGAGCCCGCACACCTTGGAAACAAAAAGAGAATGAACATTAATAAAATGCGGTGCATGGAAATGCCTCCTGGTTAGCAGAGATGCTGCGGGTGCTGCGTGGCACAACTAATAGCATCCACCTGAAAAGAAACTTAATCTTTGGCCCCATCTTCATGATGTATCACGACTCACATATTGCCCCCACCCTGGGACTTTTGACTTTTCTTTGGCCTCCACCTGGCGGCTTCCCCTGTACAAATTCAGAACCCTGTGGGTGCTGGGATCACCTCTGAGGTGCCATTGTTGCCCCCCCATCCGTGGCTGCCTCCTGGATCCCCGGGTGTGCTCTCCAAAGCAGCCGCATTGGTATGTACAGCCTGCAATCAGCAGTGAAATACTTCAGGATTCATTTCAGTGAAGCCTTACATCTCAGGCTTGAATTGTATTATATTGTCTGGTAATTAACACCACGAAGAGATCCTGCACAATGTAACAATAGCTGTAAAATTGCTTCAACTACATGGGATGCAGAGAGAATAAATGACACAATATGATCATTATTATTATTATTATTGCTTTTTTTACTTCTGCTAAATCTTTTAACATCCTTCATGAACTTCCTTTCAGAATGACTTCTTGGCAGAAAATGGAACTAAATCTCTAAACAGGACATCACACCATTTCAGAATGAGTCAAGGTCAGCCAGTTCATTTTTTATGTACAAAACTCCCAACTGTTCCCTGCTAGCCGGGGAGAAGCTACCTGCGCTGTTCAGTCTGCCAGATGCCACGTCTGTGCAAAGACGGAAAATAAACAGGAGCAAATGGGAGGGTGCAGCACAATACCAGAAATACCAAGTGACCTGGTGTTGCGGAGGAATCGGGTTTAAAGACTAATTTCTTGTGAGTTGCAGTAAGACAATCTTAATAATATTGCGATGGCAAAGGAGCATTGCCCCGCCACAAATCTCCTGCGCTCTTTCAAAAACCAGTTCCACAGTGACAATAACTGCAGACACTGGTTTGTGTCCTTTGACTATGAGCCAGTTTATACAATTAATAACGCATCCCTGCCCAATCAACAGAACAATCCGTCCTTGCCCCCAGGTACTAATCATGTGTCAAGACAATTAATTGCAGCGATGTACTATGTGAGGAAGGTTGCCCTGAATGTAAAATGTGGCAATTTTTCTGAAGGGCCCAAGGCAGCGATCATCTGAATATCCACCCTTAACAGTAAAACTACCCTCTCTAAATGAGAGAGGAGAACTTAGTCAACATGAGACCTAAAAACAAACCTCCCTCTGGGTTCAAGCCCACGAGATCCGGAGCACCCTGCTACCTCCCACTGAACAGAAGCACGCTCTTCAGCAAAGGTTACAATTTTCCATGTAGATTGGATCAAAAGTCTCTGGATGGCTAAATTTAAAAGCTGATCACTGCAAAGGATTTTTTTTCTCGCACCGACTTTGCTAATTCACAAGAAGCATTTGCCTTGCAGAAGCTTGGTCCTGCACCAGGGAAGGCTTGCCATTGATTTTCACAGAAATATGATCAGATCTTCCATTAGTCACCATCTCGCCGGGCGTGTAACTGGTGCAGATGAGGGGACCTAGCGGGGAGCCTGAGGACATGGACTTTGGGCATAAAAATGAGTCAATATGTCAAGCTGCTCTTTGCTTCACTTTGTCTTCTCTTCCTCTTCCTTCTCAAAGCGAGAGGGGAAAATCAGACCAGGTCCACCCCAGGAGGGCAGGGCCGCCTCCAGCGACCCCCTCCCCACCTCGACCTCCCGACGTCTGCTCCGTACCGAACGCCGCGGCGGGGGGACACCCCTTCTCAGGTGAGGGGGTGAACTCCCACGGTCGCAATTAGGCAAGAAGCACCCACAACCCCTTTACCCCATCTGCGACCGGAGCTACCTGGTTGTTGGCAGGATCCCTCCTTCAGGGTGGGGAACAGCCCCGGCAGCAAGAACCACAGCAGAGGGCTCGGTGCCTGGGGAGTCTCTGTCTCATCACTGCCTCACCTTGTATTTTGACTTTTCACTTTGACTCATTACTCCCAGTCATCCTTGTCTTCAATGATAAGAGGTGCTGGGGCACATTTTACAAACGCGTGTGCTTAATCATCTTGATATCTGAGAAGAGCCTTGTAGATAAGAAGGGCTGTTATCTCCATTTCACAGAGGCAACGTGAACCCTCCAGGGCTGCACAGGATGACTGCAGCTGCACAAGGCTCCGGCAGCAGCGTGCAGACATCCCGTTGTGCAAAACCGAGGGGAAAAAACCCCTTCCAGTGCTGCAAGGAGTGGATTTAACCTCACATGCTGCTCCAGGACCTGCTGAGTCCCATCAAGCCCTTCCACTAGTGTAGACTCAAGATAACTTTTCCCCACTTTGTCATACCTCTCCTTGGCTCATCCTCACCAGCAAAGGACACAGTTAGCCTCCCTGGCTCCTTCGGTACATGCTATTGCAAGTCAGACCCTGCCTGGAAAGTGTTGCTCTCCTCCTCATCCCGCCGCGAAAAGCCACCCGTCCCCTAGTCATTGGTTTCTTTCACATACAACAAATTGCACTTGTAATGGGAAAGCCCAGGCAGAATTCCCCTGAGAGTCTGAAATGACATTTTTCAGGATCTGACAATAAAACACCACTTCTGCTCTGCCTCTCATCTGTTCACCCTTTCAGTTAAGCTTTCACCCCGTGCATTAGAGAAATGAGTCATCTTTACCATCTCTCATGGACTCGCATTCTCAGTACCTTGCCTTAATCTTCAGTTTTTCACTATCACCTGAAATATATGCTCCTTAATCTCTAATATTACTTTATGGGGGAAAACCGCTTAAAAATAAATCACAGTTATAATGAGAAGCTTCCAAAGACTCTGATCCTAAAACGCACTCCTGTAATAACACAGGGGAATCTCCATGCTCAGTATTAAAAGGATAATTTTTCAGTGAATCCCCAGTTTCACAGATACACACAGCTCTTCATTTTCACCTGCAAATGACACCATAGATTAACAGAGAGACAAAACTCAATCAAGCATGTCTGTCATTGCGATTATGGCCTGGCTATAAAGCAATTTCACAGAATGGGAGAGGACCATGATATACCTATCACAGCTTAAAAGCCTTCCTCATTGCACCAGATTTACCTAACTTTATTCAGTGCTGTAGATTAACGGTTCAAAAAAATCAAGTTTGCCCATAGGGATGGGAAACGAGCAAAGCGTTGACACTGGAGGTAGCTCATCATTTGTATTGGGTTCTGCACCTGCAGAATTCCCCTCTTTCTATTTGGTAATACCTTGTGGCTTGCAGAAACCCAATGACTGTAAGGGACTATTTGTGTAGTTGTATCTTCTATCAGATAAAAAATAGAAGTAAGTTGGAAAGGCTGAATTGGAGACCCCAATATTTTGGTCTGACTCAGGCTCTGGAGTTCAGTGGGGAAAATGTAGTCCTTAACTCTCCAAGGAGAATACACCAAAATCCATGTACTTCTCTCCGCCTGAAGGTGTTCCAGGGCAACTTTAGCACACCTTCAAAAATCCCTCAAATGGCAGTTTTAAAGCAATTACTATCAATGTGGGTTGCCATGTCCAACCATTTTCAAATTCTGACATGACCTCAAATCTTAAATCTGACTTAAAATTTTTCAAGCATTTTCTGACAGTTTAAGCTAGAAACTTTGGCTTTTTAAATAAAAATTGAAAATCTTATTCTTATGAAAACACTAAGTGATGTCAGAGTTGACATCTCAGTCATCCTGGTTCTGGCATGAGAGATTTATGCTTATTTTACTAGGAAATCAGCAGGTGTGCAAAAGCTCCTGCAAGTGCTGCAAAGCTGATGCAGCAGCTGCAGGAAGCAAAACTCTCCTTCAGCCACAAGAACCTGCCCCAGCTCCTTGCTGCAGAGCTGCTGGGTTTGGGTTGCTCTGGCCCGGGCCGAGCACGGCTGGGTGATGCTGCGCCATGCTCCTGAAAGAAAAAGAAAACTGGGGCAGGAGTCACAGCAGGAGTCTCTCCACGCTGGCACACTGAATGTTTTCCTTCGAAAATCCCCAAATAGCCAGCCCTGATTTGGTCAAACCAATGCAACTGCAGGCAGTATAGAGACTTTTGAAAAGCTGACCACATTTTATAAGGAATGGCTTAATCATGCTATTTTCAGAGAGAAAGCCACAACAATTCTTGGTGGTGTGCAGCTTGTTCCCATGAAGGCAGGGGAAAAACCCAGGGCCAGGGCTGCCTCTCCAGTGCAGCTGCTCAGAGGTGCTGCTTTTTGTTCCTTATTATGAAAACTCGTTTTTGCCCTCTTCAATACGTGATGGAAATCTGATGCCATTTCATTTCGCCTTTTTCCAGGATCCTGATTCTGCAAGGCTAAAGCTGAGCTCCCTTGAATGACTCTGATGCTGAAACATGTACATAAGTACTTTGCTGAATCAGGCCCTCTTGAAGCGTCAGGAGGAAGATACTCAAGCTTTCTAATCCAGCAGCACAGCGGGGAAACTGCTTGTCTCTGTGTAATTGTTTTTCAAAGAGGGAAGCGAGTTTCTCTATCCATGTAGCACTGATAAACCTCAGAAGTCACTTTGGTCTCCTAGCCTAACTTTCAAGATTATTTGTTATGGATAAAAGGAAAGACATTTCTATTTCCATAGCTGACAAGCTTTGCTTCAGGGCATGCATTTATTTTCCATGCTGTTGATCTCCTTCTCCCTGTATCAGGCTAATTCATCAGATTAATAAAGGACGATTTAGCTTCCTGCAGGGTGTTATTGATCTCTCAGGGAACGTGGCAGCTTGCTATGCCACCTTTCCCCTGAGCAAAGGGGATGATTTTTAAATATTTCTAATGCTTGAAGGCTGCAGCTGGCCCTCACCAGGCAACCATGGAGGAGCAAAAGGCCACGGCAAAGGGGAAATGCAAAACATATCGCCTCGATCCTTCTGCTTTCCCCTGCCTCTGTACTCTTCGGTGCGTCCAGGGCACACGAAGCCACAGCGAGGAATTGGGAGTGAGCAACTTGCTCCAACGCGGGGCTTCAGAGAGACAAAGCTCATCTGGGCTAGTCTGTCACACACTTGATCCACCAACACCGGGGATTATTTGAAACCTGCAGCATAGTCCATAGATTATGGACTGCATTCCCGTCCGCCTCTTCAGAGCGCCTCTGGAAGGCAACCGGGGTTTCGGCACAAGGAGCCCCGCGATGGCGAGCGAGGCGCAGGACGTCGGTTGTGCCGAGGACCTCGCACGCCACGCAGCCAGCTCCGCGGTCAGCCAGGCACCACGGCGGCCGCACGGCTCCTTCCCTCTCTGCCCGGCAGAAACGGCGAGGCACGATGCTCTCCCACCTCCTCTCGGGGTCTTCCACAGCAGCAGCGGTTTTCTTAAGAGACCAGAAGCGGACACAGGTTTTGGAAATATTCACGTGTCATCCAACACAGAAACAGCAGCGTCTCCTTCCCAGTGCTGCAATTACCCTCTTTATCCCACCAAAATACTTACACCTTTAGGCTACAGTGCTGGATGAGGAGCTTTCATTCACCATAAACTCTCAGCTGTTCCCTGGCTCCCTGCTTGTCTGGGCAGAAATCCCTGCCCTGCAAACACAGCCTGGCTCCTGCCTTCCAGGATGCAGGACTTGATGTTTGACCTTATTAAAAAACAAACGCTGTTTATTCGTGCCAAGCGACAAAGCCCAAATGCTCAGTCTCGGTGACTTACTACTTCATTCTTCACCTGTCTTCTGGCTTCATGTCATCTGTGAATGTTCTGTTTTCTCCCCAAAACCACTGACAGGGATGTTAAATCGTGAAAGAGCAAGACCTGAGCCCCACCAGAGCTGAGTGGACACAAGCTTGCTCGCTCCCCTGTTAGCAGCTGTCTTGTGAGGCTTGTAAATCCACTGGCTTGAAATTCACTCAGTATGTACTATATTAATTTTATATAATTCTAATTCCTTAATCAATAGCTTTGAAGAATCAAATATCTCTGTAAATTACAACAACATTATTACCTTTAGCAGGCTAATTTGCAATCTCATTAAAAAGATGTCAAGTTCTTTTCTGTAACCCTACAGTGATGGAATAACTCTCCATCCTTCATTAGTCATACCCTTGCACGCCCTGTTACACGTTTGTCTAGGACCGGTGTCAAGCTGGGCTGTCCCCAGCTGGTTTTCAAATCCTGGCACAGCAGCAGATAGCTTTCATTGCCGCCCAACCGTGACAACCCAAGCACCACTGAAAATCGCTACGACCAGTTCAGAGAGCTGCGGGGCCAGTACTGGTGACCAGTCCCCTGGACCCACTGGTGCAGAGTGTACAGTGGTGGCTCATGCTGTGCTGCACGCACCAGGTCACTGTGGGACTCTCCATCCCGCGGTATGACCGCAGCTGAAACTTGTTTTCCCCAACCATGACACATTTATTGAATGTTTCTGCACGGATCGAGTGCCTTTTCTGCGTTATCAATGGCTTTTCTGCAGAGTTTAGCTGGTACCTAACCAAATAAATGCCTTTTCTTCCCAATACATTCTGAAAATTACTGAGCTCTGCTTGTATCATTTTCCTTCCCATATAAAAGGAAAACCCATTTTCTTGAATATAGAAGAGTTTTGGAGCCAGAATTAGACAAGGAAATGTTTCAAGAGAAGGGGTCGGGGACTGGTTTCTCCCAGTGGCGGGGGCTCGCTGGCAATCCATGCAGTTAAGCCGGTTGATTAAAAACTGGACCCACCCCGCGAAGCTGCCTGTGTCTGACCACTGCCTGCATCCCTGGTTCAGGCACATTTCACATCATTATCCCTTAACCCTGCAGTTTCCAGTCCCACTTAATAAGGCTACGTTTATTTATCTGGCTTTTGGCATGACAGATAAAACAAAGCTAGGCCAAATTTCAGTCCATAAAGCCCAGTAAGTAGATCGGATAGGCCTAGATTATAAAGGAAAATAACTGCAGAGAACTTATTTTGGAAAAAAAATGAAGCATCCTGAAACTGATTTGCTGATAGGGTAGACCTTGATGTCATCCTTCTGTAAGTGGGTTATTACTGTTCTCACAAATGCAAAATGATATGCAAATATAGCCATCACGTCCTGCTGCTTCCAGTTTTATCTGCCTTTTTCCTAGTCTTTTTTTTCCCTTCCCCTGGAGTCTCACAGAAGCTGATGAGAAGCGTTTGTCCCACGTACAAGGCCAGGGACGAAGAGAGCAGAAAAGGAAAATATCCTGCACTGTACCTCGTCTGACAGGTACAAGTTCCCTGATGGTTTATGTCTGTGTCATAAGACATAGGGTTTCATTTCTGCCCTTGAAAAACAGATCAAAGACCATTGCCAGTATACTTTCTTCCTTTACAATTTTTCACTGGTTTTGGAAAATATGGACAGTTTATAGTCAGCCAGTCCCTCCTACAGTGACAACTTTGCTGTCCCAGGTGGTTTGGAGCAAGCAAGTCTCACCAGGACTGCCAAAAAGTCTTCCTCAAGCCCAGACCTATTTGCAGCATGAAAACCAGCAATGCTCTCCTACAGGAAGGAAAACATGGGTGGTTTGGTTTTTTTTTTACTCTACTCAGTGCTATATGTTATGTTTAGGGTCCCCCAGAACAAGACTGCGCTCGAGCCGAACCTCAGTTCAAAAATCAGGGGGTTTGTGATTTCAGCCTAGAGGTTGATCTGACAAATTTGCCCCTAGCGAGGCACCAGAGGAGCCTCGGTGAGGGGCCGGGAGCCCTGTGCCAGGCTGTTTTCCCCACTCAGAAGGATTTTCACCCACTGTGGGTGGGTGGGAGACGGGGACCGGGGCTGGCCCCTGCCTCGCAGGGCAGCTGGCGCTCGGGCTGCCTCCTGGCAATGTGCGAGTGGCTCTGTGGGAAGCGGCTGCTCCTCCTAATTAAATAGCACAGATCCATTCCTGTTCATCAGTCTGACGGCGGTAAGCCCTTCTCCCGCCTCAGGTGCCGGAATTAATGCTGCTGCGAGACAACATAAATTGCAGCTCGAAAAATGGCAGATCAGGTGTACACTTACTGCCATTAAAAGGCTTTAAATTGGTTTAGAATTGAAAAAGAAAAAGAAAAAATCTACCATAAAAGATCCAGATATGGCTGTAAAGGGCTGAATGCCAATGACAGAGTGAAGTTGAATTCAACATGAAGTCGCTTTAGGACTTTGCAATGCACACCCACAACGCTGGCCCTTAGCAGGGGACGCAGAGGCTGGCTCTGCTTAGCAGTCAACTTTTAAAGCAGTGTCAAATTAAGAAACCTGGCTTTGAAATACTGGATGTCTCTTGAACAACTTTAAGCCTGTTTTTGTAATGTAGGATCAAAGTATTTGAAGCCTTAAGACAGGATCAAACTGCAGAAATTTTGGACGCTATCCACCCAGAAGGATCTAAGATCTGTGCTGTTAGTAATTATTAATACATGAGTAACCTGTTACATGACAGCAAAGTGAATATACTCCATCCATATTTTTATATGCATATATATATAAATATACATCTATTAGGTCTGTGAGCTACAATAACATTTAATAAAGGAGTGACCAACTTTTCTGAAGCTCTTAAAGTTCAGTCTACACTAAGAATATTTCTGTTTCAAAACCACCAAATAGTCATTGGGTAAAAATCTATAAATAATTTTGACATAAAGGTCAGAACCCAGACTGCCGTTCTTCCAGGACAGCCTTAGCCCACCAGCCATGGTCATCCCCTCCCAACCCAGTGAACCTGCTGCTGACTGCGGTGGGTTAGATGGGAGCAGGGCGAGCACTCGTGCCAAGGGAGCCCAGAGCCTGACAGCGAGGGACATCTCCAAAAACGGGAGATGTGAAACCGAATCATCTTGGGCAAGAATCAGTAATCAACTCTGGGTGTCTCACCGCTGTTACAAACACTGGCTCTTCGTGTGAGGGGATGATGGACCAGTCTCGTCTCCTCAGTCTTTCCAAGGAGGGCTGTATCCTTCACTGTGTTTTTACCCAATCTGTCTGGGAAATCAATGCTTTTTGACTATTTTCCACTTTGTGCATCCTTAAATATCTTCCAGCTGAAGAACAGACCAGCTCGCAGGTAACACAACCCAAATGACCATTGATTTGCTCTCCTACCTACCTTTCATGGAAGGGTGGGAAGAGAATGCAGCACAGGGAACTTACAGCAGAATGATGGAAATCTGGAACAAGATGCTGAAGCCGCCGACTCTTTCTGTTGTCATGGAGAAACAGGAGAAGGGTCTCAGCCCCTCAGCATTTCTGGTCAGTGCTGGGGACGCTTTCACACGGTGGCCGTGCCACCAGCTTTCCCCCTTCGAGGCTGGCCAGGGACATCCCTCCTTCCACAGTGGGGGCATTAGCACACACGTAACGCTGCAAAACACATCCTAGGGAGGATGGGGTTCCCAACAGAGGCTTTGGGGAGCACTGCAGGAATAGCTGTATTTTACTACAGAAACAGTGAGCAAAAGAGGTCGGCCAGGAAAACCCATGAGACATCAAGGGAGAGAAACAACAGCATCACAGTCCCAGTTCAGCACCCATTAGCTGGACACTGGTGTAACAGGGACTGAACTGTTCTCATATAACATTTTCTTCTGAAACATTAGCTGCAGACAAAGATCATTCTCTGTATGAATTATGAAGTATTATTTCATGTTTAATTGCATTGATTTGCATTGAAAGCTTTAAACATCAGCCTAACGATTATCTTAAACCAATCTGTCATCCAGAATGCAATAAACCATTATCTATGCCAGTGCTTACAAGGAGCTGATTGTCCTGCATCAGAGGAACTGGAAGAAAATAAAAAGAAACACTTAAAATGCCAGAGTGTGCATCCAGGTTGCTGCATTTAGGGGAAAAAAAATTGTGAGAATGCTTGCCAGTAAAGATGATGGTAGAAAAAAAACCTTCAGAGCCAGCAATGACATTATGGAGAAACGTCTAAATGGTGGTCAGGGGCTGGCATCTGCCAGCACCGAGCTGCTCTGGCTGGAGCTGCCGGTCACCCTGCTGCCCTCGCACCCACGGCAGGGCTCTCGTGCAAGGGAACACAAGGGGAGTTGTGTCCCGAATCCTCCCCTTCAGAGCTGAAACCAGCCCTGAGTATGGTGCGTATGTGTGGCAGTGATTTGTGCTGCTGCTGGCAGCATCAAGACCGGCCACCTTTCTGCCTTGTCACTCCCTCTTCCTCCATGCACCGACCAAGACGACGTTTCTGCTTACAGAGAGAACGTCAGCAAATATTTTTAACAAGGGAACTTCACACCGCTCCAATCCCCGCTCTTAGAAAAGGTCTGACTATTTAAAACCAACACCAAAAAAACCTGGCTAGGGGCATGGAAAATTTTGGACAGAGCGATTACAGCCTCAGCAAGCTACAAGACACCACGACAAGGAGACAGCAACGTGAGATGTGTTGTAGGGAGAGTTTTTGGGCCAGGGTTACTGAACTGGGCTCCCACCCAGCCTGGCTTTGCTGGGGGGGACAGGCTGCAAGTCCCCCCAGCCCGGAGAGGAGGTGAAAATGCTATGTGCTCTGAGCCCCTGAAATTCCTGCGGGAGCAAGAGGGATGAAGCAAAGGAGAGCTACAACAGGATTTGAATATTTTAAACTCCTTTGACAGCCACGCGCTGTAGTGCATTTTATCCGTGTGAGATCTTGCAGCAATTGAGCGCTTTACAGCTCCTGTCCCGGGGAGCAGACATTATGCAGTGCTTAGCTTGCAGCATCGCACCAAATTTTATTACCACTGCAAAACTTCCCCCCCCCCCGCCCCACCACCAGTTTCAGCGTAATGGTCTTTATTTTGCAGAGAGTGATCTTGAAACGTACACAGCGGTTTTTAGGGGCAGGATGAAAGCGTGATGTGACTCACAGTGGTGTTCTCAGCGTGTGTTTCCAGGGCTGTCCTCCCCACCAGGAAAAGGCACGTCACTGGGCTGCCAGCTTCACCCACTGGAGACACTGGGAGGTTCTGGGCCAGGGGACGGGGCACACACCGAGGGTGCCAGCCCCTGCCCTGGGCGCAGCCACCGTCACCCTCTGCTGCAGGTCAGAGCTCCCGGGCGGCATTTCTTCCCCAGCTGGGAAACCCTTTTGCATTGCACAAATGCATCGATGCCTCGCGACTTTTATTTGATTTTCTCGAGCCGCGCGGATGCGAGCGGGCTGGAAGCAGCAGCGCAGGAACATCTTCCACTGGGCTGGCGCCTCCTGCCTTCACCGCAACAGTCGTTTCAGCCTACAGCCCTTCATATAAAGTATCATCAAATAATTTACAGTAGGTGTCAGCTGCAAGCTACAGCCAAAGAGAAGGTTTATTTAAGATACCATGTGGATTGTTATACAAGATCCTGATGGATTATTCCTATCTGAGAATTTACAGATATTGCAGGAGCGTGGCCAACAATTTGGATTAGTTTAGATTAAACTCAGACTGGGTTGTTTTTTCTCCCTTAGGAAATCTCAGCCCTAGGTCTACAGATTTTTTTGAAGGAGAGATATAGACAAAAACAACTTTTACGCTTTCCAGCAGGCACCTAAAGTGCTTTTTCCATCAATCACCTTTGATATATGGAGGCAGAAGTGTGAGTTACTTCATTAAGAGCACTCACACATAACTGGGTACATTTACATATTAATCAGACAGCTGAGCTGCTAATCTTTCTATCTTATGTGCATCTGTAACCATTAGTCAGAGCCGGAGTGCTGTTAAATACTCCAGGTACCACCGAGTGCTCTAAAATCAAGACGAGTGCAGGTGACAGGGAAAGGCTCATATTTACAACGCTCCCGTAGAGCCGAGCACTGTTAGCTCTGCAACGGTAATATAAATACATATATCTGACACCAGGAGCTTTAATCCAGTGGGAACCCTAAGCGAGGCGAGGCACTCCCGCGGCCTAGAGGCTTTAGTGATTCCCGGGGAAAAGGCTGGTTCCAGTTCAGCCTTCTCCAGGCTCTTTGCTGGAGCCTGAGCGGCACAGGGCACCCGGCACGATGCACCTTGGGTATCCCGGCACAAGACCCTGGGAGATGCTGCGTTTGGGGGGTCCCCACAGGTGCCAGGAGCTAACGGAGAGGCTGGCGGGGATTTCAACCAAATGCGCTGCACGGGCTTACGGCAAAGTAAGAGGTGCCAGTTTAGGTGGGTGTTTCTGTGTTCTCCCCCTTCCCTGTCTTTCTGAAATACTGTTTTGTGAAACTTGGCCATGTGTAAACACCACTGCTCACCCCGTCTGCCTCTTCCACTTTTTCTTTCTTATTTTGGAAAAGAAAAGCTCTTCAAAAAAAAGATACTCTGCAAGTAGTGTGCCCACTTTAATGAAACTAACATTTCTCTGGCCTGAAACCAGGAGGCAAGGAGCCATTCACACCGGGTCGAGTCAGAGGGCCAAGCAACCCCGGTGCTCCCCCTTTCCCGGGGCCACACAAAATGCCGCACAGCCCCACCAAACAGGGAGGACGAAGCCGGGTGAACTTTTATTTGTCCTATCAAATGGAATAAAGGCAGGCAGAGAAGCAGGTTCCCTCCACCTCTGATAGCCCACGGCAGCAGCTGCCCCCCACCCAACACCTTAACCCGGTGCTTGGTGGGGTGGGAGAGCCTGGCCCTGGTTCTTCTCACTGTCCTGAGTCTTTCGCAAAGTCCAGCTGGTTTTCTGGACAAGATTCGGTCCCTGGGTAAATCAGATGCAGCAAAAGGGGTCGAAGCAATGAGGAGACGTGTGGAAATTACGCTCCAAAGTCAGTAATTCCTGAGACGAACAACTCACATGGAACTCGACTGAGGACGTGGCGGCTCTACGATCAAGCTGTTGCTCACTGTGGTGCACCCAGCACCCATCTCAGGTGCAGTGCAACTGTTGCTTGGTTTTTGTGTACCTGTTTACTTGTTTTACCTGTTCACTTGCCAGTCCAGGGTCTGCAAATCTGTGTCCCTGGCTCCCCCCCTCCACCGCCTCGCACGCAGCTCTCGCGCAGGCTTGCACGGCGCCAGGCTTTGAGCTCCTGAATTAAATTCTCTCCATCCTCTAAGAGCAGATAGCATCACGAGGTTTAAACTTTGGGTGAGAGCACATGGCCCGTTCCTTAGCACAATGCACCTCGCACCCGCCTTCACCCAAGGGCCAGGCACCCAGCAGCAAGACGGGCAGGCAAGCAGGGTGCCAGGGCAGCCGGTGCCCTTCGGTTACGCACCTACGGCTGCAGGCTAAACCAAAAAATACAAACACGTAATAATTGCTTTTACCGGGGAAACGATCTGTGGTATCACTTCCTCTTTGCAGAACTGTCACAGTTTACATTTCCTGGGCTTTAATTAAACAAAGGAAAAATAATGTGGGTGGTGGCAGCAATAACAGCAGCTCTGCAGAGCACTCTGCCGTCCCCTGCTTTGGGGCCTCAGATTTTCGTTTGCCGCTTTCCCTGGATTAAATGGATGGAAAGGTTAGCCAGACCCCGAGGAATGGCTTTACGCTCTTTCCGTGAGACATCACCCGCGTTACCCGCAGCGCTCGATACAGCATCGGGCTGGCTTTGCTGCCCATCCCCAGGCACAGAGACCCCAGCCGCACCAGCGCCGCGCTCCCTGCTGCCGCTCCGGCACCTCTCCCTTGTGTCTGAGCAGCACCGACCCTCACACCAGACCCTCGGACCACCACCAGCAAACTCTGCATTGCCCTCCCTGCCCCCAGCCCACGCGAGCAGGCGGGTGCCGAGGCGCGTGGGGACGCTTTGGAGACCGTGAGCCTCTGCACAGGCTCTGACGTTGCTCTGGACCCACAACCAAGAGGTTTTGCCAATGGTTTTGGTTCCTAGAGGAGAGCCCCGATGCCCCCCTGATGCTGTTACAGCCTCACACACCCGGTCCTGGCAACTGGAGGCATTAAACGCTCCTACTCCTCACCCCACAGGAACAGGCAGATTTTGGAAGCCGCCAGCAATTCATGCTCCTTGCCTGGAGAGGCTGCGTGCGGCAGCGGTGCTTTACAGCCAACGGATCTCTCCTCCATCTTCCACCGCTTTTTAGAATGTTTTATTGATTGGTTTTGTCAAACTATTTTATTGATTAGAAGTATTTCCAACCTCTGCAGTCCAGACATAAATATTGAAGAGGAGATGAGGGAACACAGGCTTTACGATGGAGCCCTGGCTCAGCCTTGGGTCCGGCTGGAAAGCCAGCCCTGGCCCAGTGGCCTTGATCGACCCAGGCCAAAAAGTGGGAGAAAGGAGCCGGGACATACTAACACACACATCCATATTTCTACCTTCCAGACGGAGGTAGAAGTCCAGCAGCCCTGTTCGAGCTGGCTAAAATAAAACCTTGGCCATGACTAACCCCGTGGTGGGGATGCTTGAGGGAGAAGGGGGGTCACGGCCACCACTGCTGTGGCTGGGGGACCCAGGGGGTGCCTGGGCAGTGGCAGTGTGAGGCCATAGCCAGAAAAAAACAACCAACAAACCCAACCCATCACCCCTGGAAAGGCTGGGGAGAGTTGCTGCAGCACGTGGCACTTGCCCACCTCCCCTGCGTATCTGCTGCCCGCTTACACCTTTCTCCTGAGTGCAGGAGGAGGAGGAGGAGGAGGAGGAGAAGGAGGGAAGGCAGTGAGGAGCCGGCACTGGCACCATGCACCCCTGCCTGGGACATCACCTGGGACATCACCTGTGCATCAGAAAGCCAAATGCTCCAGGAGACATGGGGAACAACCAGGAGGCTTTTGAAACATCGTAAGTAAGCGCAGCTCTGCCCTGGGAGAGCCCAGCATTGGTTCAGCTGCTGTCTAGGGATGCTCTCGCTTGTGGCTGTGCTAATTGGATGAAGAGGGATGGAGATTTCAGGGGAGGGACAGTCACAGGCAGGGTAAAGAGGAGAAGGCCGTGAGATGGTGCGATGGGTCGGGCTGGGATGTTTGTGGAGCCAGGGACCAGCTCCGAGCGCTGCCCCAGCGCAAAGCGTGACGTGCAGCCCCAGGGACAGTGCAGAGCAGCGCATCTCACAAGCCCCGGCTCCTCCTCATCCCCTCGTACCGAGGGTTTTTCCACCATCAGCTCTTTTATCCGTGGTTTTATCCACCGACTCCCCATGGACCCCCCTCCTCATTGCCACTGCCCCTCGCTGTGTCGCTCCCCCAGCACAGGCAGATCAGGCCCACGCTTTGCCCAGGACGCCGGCAGCTCCCAGCGATGCGGGAGGCACGGAGATGGAAACACGATGAAGTTGCCATCTGAAATACCACCCCGACACATTATCCTTATCGCACACCTCACCCCTGCCCTCTCCTGCTCTCGCCACAACGGCAGATGGATGCTCTACCCACTCACGTGGCTGCTGCCCCTCTACCCACCCCCCCAGCGTCATTTGCTTTGCTTGAACATCCCCGTGAGTGCCGAGGGTGACTCGGTGCTCAGTTAGACACGAAGGGTTCAGGTTGGCCTCCACCCTGGGATGCAGCCCAGTAAAGTCGGTTTGCCTGGCTCAAACCCAAGAAGGACGTGCCCAGGGTGAGACGTCACGCAGCTCGCTTTTGGGTCAGGATTATTTATTCTTCACGTCATTTTTAAAAATGAGCTTTACAGTTTGGTTTTGACTTCTAGCATTTGCTTCTCCTAAGAGCACATGAAAGAGAAACACCACAATGAATGCAATGGGGCAAAACCTCCGGCCCCTGTAACACCAAACCACTGAAAGATGGTCACGTTTATCACGTTCATGCAGAGGAGAACATCTCTGCTCCTTCCAGAGCAGCAGCGGTAGGCATTACTGCTAGGAAGAGCTGATTAAACCAGAGAAGAGCATGCATGACGTAAGGACTCCCAGTTCATACACGAACCATCAACAAATAAAACAGACTGTAAAAACAGTAAAAAACTGTAAAAAAACAGACTGTGTAAAAAGGACGACTACCCCACTTTCTCATGCAAACCCCCAGCTTGAAGGTTTTACCTTTGCTGTGGTTTCAGTGTTTGGTTCAAGCAGTTGGAAACAACCTGTCTTAAGATGAGCCTTGCCTCTGGCTGCTGCTTCATGCCAGCAGCTTATATTGGCACCTTCCTGAAAAATCCAAGCTCACGCAAGCAAGTCACTGGGGGTTCACCATGGGGTAAGCAAAGCGCAGTCAACCACAGGCAACAGCCAGCCCTTGGTCCTGCTTCCCCGTCCTGTGGGAAAACAACCCGGCTCCTTTCCACTTGGATCCTACAGCAGGGATTTGGTGGCCTTTTACACCCCCCCAGCGCAAACCCCCTTTTCCTGCAGGAGGGCGAAGCTGAGCCCCCTGCTCTTATCGAGGAAATGAAATGGAAATTGGGGGTTTATCGACTCTTTGCAGCCGCAGGGATTGGCACCCTCCTCCACCTGCCCGCCAGTCCCAGCAGCGCTGCGGGGGGGGGAAGGAAACCTCCAACCCTGACCTGCAGGAAGGAAACGTAGTTATTTTATAATCATTGTTAAGCACAGTTATTTAATAGCTTCCAAAAGCTCCTAAGCTCTGGTCTTACTGCTGTCCCCCCAGTCCTCAAATTACACGTATCAAATTAAATTTGCACTAGCCACTGCTAAGAAGGGTGGATGAAACTCTTTTTTTTTTCTTTTTATCAGGAAGGAACACACAGCCAGAAAATGTAGTGGCAAAGCCAGCTGTCCTTTAGGCAGCCAATTTCACAGATAAGTTACTCCCCAACTGCGCGCAGTATAGATCTGATCTCGCAAGTGGCCCCGCGGGGACGCGTCCCGCTCCTATGCAGAGCGGTGCCAGCACAGGGCAAATCAATGCAATGCTACGGCGAACAAAACTCATCTTAACGCACACGGTTTTTAGCCTTGATTGAGCCTCTTGAAATCAATGGAAATATTTCCTTTGCCACATGTGTCTGCATCAGGCTGATCCCCGTGGCTCGCGTGGCATCGCTGCAGGGTCCTCCTCTTCGGGCTGCACAAAGCCCCATCAGTATTTAGCAACGCATGGGGGGCGTCCAAAAAGCCCAACACGGGGTATTGCCTCCAGGGGTGGCAGCAGACCTGTTTTCTTGTCCGGCTCCTTTCTTCCACCTTTTCCATTTATTTATATCAATCATGCAAAGTCTCCTGCTGTTGCACCACATCATGACTTTGTCCATGGGGAAAGCAGACACTGCGCTCATCTCTTCCCTCAAGCACCCATCTGCGTCCACAAGTAACCCGTAGAATAGAGGAAACGGCCCTATATGTTCCTGGTGGTTGTGGGTGCCTGGAAGGACCCTGGGGGGGTCGGGGGTGCGGGCTCTTAGCTCGAGGTAAATGCAAGATTATGGATTTTATAAAAGTTTTTCTCCGTACTATAAGCTAAGTTGACCTAGACTGCATTTCTGCATGTTACATCATTAGTTTTATTTAAATAATAAAAACCTAAACCTTCCCCCCAAAAGCAGGCTCCTGTCGCCACCTTTAACTTCTCAGCATGGTCAAAAGCTTCGAGCCCCGACACAGAGCACATACAACCCAAACCTTTCCAAAAGCTCACAGCCAGCCCAAACGCGGACGGGACGTCCCCCGAAAACACGAGGGCCGTGCTCCTGGCTGTACTCTCTGTCAGATTTCAGCAGAATAAGAACCACTTTGTGACATACGGAAAAACGTGATTTTTGCCCTTCCTGGAGCCCAGCTGAAGCAAATCCCGCTCCCCAGGGATGTTCCCACCTTCGGAGAGGGGAGGGGGGCAGAGGTGCTGTGAGCAAGGGGCTGGGGAGCAGGAATGCTGCTATGTCCCTAACAGGGTGGAAATCTAAAAAAATACAAATTAAGTAAATCACTGAACAATTCCAAAGCCCTGGGCAGGGTTTCCAGGCTCTCTTCTCAGCCTGTTCAAAATCCCTGCCCAGTTTGGGATGGGGGGCAACGGCACGGGAAGCTGTGGGGTCTGTGGGGGCTCCCTGGCCAGAGGAGCGTTCCTTGGCTGAGTGTCAGCAGCCCCAGCGCTATTTTTGTTTGTTTGTTTTGAAAAAAAGCAACCCCAGCAGAAGCTGTGGGCCTTCGGGCCATGAAAGCGGGGCAAAGGAGGGGTGCGGGGGTCTAGGGCAGGTAGGAATCGAACAGAAAGCAGGGGCTTGCTTCTGGGCTGTGGACCAGGGAAGGGAGAGTACGAAAGGGCTGAGCTGCAGCCCCCCGAGGAAGGCCAGGCTTGGGAAGGGAGGGATAAATAAATAGCAGGATTAAGAAGAGTTGACTTGGTTTTTCTCTTCATCATATTTGCACTCCAAACATAAATAAGTTAAAGATGCTAATAATAGACTTCAGCGCTTGCAAACACCTTCAGAAAGTAAAGGGTTTGGGGAAGGATGGCACAGCCGATGCCCCGTTCTGGGCAGAGGGCTCAGGGTTGCTGCCGCCATGCCCAGACGCTTCTTGCTCCTCCGTTCAAGCTTTGATGGCAGCTGATGCCGCACCGTGCCTAAAATATTTTAAACGGCCCAGCCACCCCAAACGTCTTGGCAGGGAACAAAGGGCTTGCAGCACTGCAGATGTATCACGCCGCTATTTCTGGGCTGTTCTATAAATACACTTTTTCTCTGGAAAGAGTGCTTAGCAGCTCCGAGGCCAAACCTCTTCCCAGCACTTGACCTCTCCTTTTTGGAGCCAGCTCCTCTGCTTCCCTAGAAAATCCCCTCCTTGATTAAAAGCTGGTTCTCCCCAAATCGAGCTGTGGAGGCAGCTGGGGGCAGGCAGGGCAGGAGCCCTTCCTTCCACCCAGTGAGCCCATTCTCCCAGCGTCTGGCCTGCAGCACAGTCGCACACCACGAGCCAAAAGGACATTTTGGCATATTTTCCTAGGGAGAGGGGCCCCTATTGCAGGTCTCCTTGGGGCAATTTTAGCACCTTTCCCAGTACCAGCAGAGAAACGAAGCCCATTTTGGGCAACAACGGGACCGTCCCTGCACTGCTGCCCCCCTTGCTTTGAGGTTGTTCCTCCCAGACCCTACGTGGGCTCCGCTTGCTAATCCCCGACACGCCGAAACGCCCCTCTCCGAGTGCCACGGGAACAGCGCAGGACACGGGCAGCAGGTTTTTTGGCCATTTCTCCTCCATCCAAACTAACTAAAGGCGACTCGGTGGGCAGCACGCCCCGAGGCACAGGGGCAACGGGCTCACCGCGAGCGCAGACACCGCGATCGCAAATCGGCGAAGCTCTTGCCCACGGAGGTTCGGGCGTTCGCTGCTGCTTTCCTTGCTCGCTGGCTCCGCTCCGCAGCGAGCCGGAGCAGAGACGGCCTCCTGCCGCCTCCTCCCTCTGGGACACGCGGATTTATCCACCAAGCAGCACCTAGTGCAGTGTCAGATTTATACAGCCCAAACCCTTATTTACACTTCAATTTTGTCACTGCTTGCACACAAACACAAATCACATGGCTTTCCCAAGAGGTTCTCGCCAACAAGGTTGCACGTGTTTTCTCCCCTGGCATTTAAGGGTAGAGTGCAGCCATACTAGCAGCTAGATATTAAAAATAAATAAACTGGGAAAAAACCAGGAGCTAGCAACTCTGAAGATGAACAGGTATTTGGATTTTCAAAGAGATGATGCTTTGACTTAAGCACATGACTGACTGATCACATTTATAAGACTGTTCATCTGCTTTGTACTTGAATTAGACGATGCACTTTTAAAAATCCATCCCCAGGTGAGTTCTGGGCCTTTTTGGAGATCTGGCATAAAAGCACCAGACAGATGTGAGTCACAGACCAAGCGATGAAACGCAGTAATCGCTCACCAAGTGCCATCTCTCACGCCTGGTGCTTTGAACACAGTTTGAAACAGAAATGCAAATAGCTGTTTTTTATTAGTGACCCAGCTCAAACCACTTCAGTTTGATCACGGAGATGCAGCGTGAGCAGTTCACCAGAATGAACGTTTACTCAGGTGCCTGAAAGGCTGCAGAATCCCATAGCAAGAAGGAAACCTTTTTCTCCAAAAAATCCACACTTTTTTTCCTCCCCTTCCCAGAACTGTCAGGAAAGGCCGTGAAACCTTTCCACGGACTTCTCACAAACCCAGAGGACTAGGGGTTTCCTCACCGGCCAGCAGTGCCCTGTGCCCAGATGGTGGGAGGACTCGCGTCCAGGCTATGGGGCACAAAAAGCGGGACCGATGTCTGCGGTGGACCACGTAGGATGGACGGACAGACAGATGGCCGTAGGACAGAGCCCAGCCTGGCAAAGCGTGAGCGTCAGGAGGTACACGGTGGGGACCGATCGGCCCGTCCCCACCAAATACTGCGCCGCGGGGACAGCACCGGCAGCACGGCAAAGCCTGCAGGCACGGCGGGATGCTGCCAGGGAGAGAAAAGACCATTCTTCTCCCCAACAGAGACCGACATAACTGCTAGGCTGAGATGTTTCACTAAATCAATTTTTAAATCATCTCATCTCTCTCCTAAAAAAAAAAAAAAAAAAAAAAAAAAAAGCTCTTGGCAGTTCGCACAGCTCGTTACGGGTTTCAGGGTTTTGCAGAGGCGGAGGCCACCTGTGTTTGCACGGAAAAGCAAAGACGACAAGCGGGAGCCAAGAGACACTGCAAAGGGATGGGGGGGCACAAGCTCCTCCTGCTGCAAGCCCTGCACACTGGAAATTTGCAAGCTCTGGTTTCCACCCAGGTCTCAGCTGCCTGCCCACAGTCGTCTGGTTGTGGGATTGGGACTATCTGCCTTCAACCACGGCACACCGGCACCCACGGATCTCCCAGGAACGGCTCCGCACGCTCCGGGAGGTTCAAACCAGCCGCGCTTACTTGCGGGAGGGGTTGCGCCCACGGACCCTGCAACGCCAGCGAAGGCGTTTCGGGATGACAGAAGGGCTGAGCATTCGTCTGCGGGATCACACAGCGCTCCGGGGGGCCGTGAGCCTGGAGCGGAGCCAGAGCCCGGCACGTTCATCGGACACACTTTTCTCTCTCGCCCGCTGGGGTTTGGACTAAGACCTACAACCGGCGAGACAGGGCCCCTCTCATTCATCTGATAACGTGGGATTTTGTGACGGGAGAGCTTCAAAAAAGCTGGAAGAGACCAAGCACGATGAGCATTACAGCCAGGGGAAGCTTTCCCAACCAAAGGGGCCCATTCTCGGGCAGGCAGGAGCTGCCTTTCCTGCCTTCACCTACCTGAGCAGGGCTCCCGCTGCCTCAGCATCAATGATCAGGTTTCTGCAGAGCTTTTTGCCTTCTGCGTAGCTCTGCGACTTCCTCTTCCCTTCCATTTTAGTGACTTCAGATTTTCCACCCAACGCTAAAGTTCCCTTCAAAGCCCAGGTTTTACAGAGCAGCACCAGCAGTTTCCTCCTCAATCATGTCTCTCTCCACTTGCTGGCAGGTCCATTTTCCTTAATGGCTTCTTTTCCTGGGACATGTGCAAGTCCACCTAATTGCCGGATAACCAGCTTAACTGGTATTAACAAGTTTCCCTTGTTTTTCCCCCTCTTACAGTTTTGTTTGTTGTTTTTTTTCCCTAACTTGTATCTCATTTGGTTCCTATCCCTCCTGTTCTCCACTTCATGTCTGTCCCCCCCCCAAACACAAGTACAAGAGACTCCAGCTCACTGCAACTGCACAGCCCAGCCCACAGCTCGCCCCATGATGTCACACTTTATATCACATTGGGTTTTTAGGTGGATGCCCTATAAAACCTATAGCGCTCCCCACCTTCATTTATGGATATAAGACAAACACAGAGCTCCGCCGTGCTGCAGAAAAACAGCAAAAAGGAGTCCAAAGGCTCCTAAATGGAGGTGAATCTGCTACCGTCCCTCTTCTCACCCCTTGTTTCTTGTCCATCTGTCCTGAGGTCATGCAGCTCTGGCACATCACTGCCTCCGGGCTGGGTGGGCTCCCAGAAATTGGGAAACCACTAGCAGGGGTTGGAGCATCTCCTGTCCACGAAGGGCACTCAGTACCATTGCATGACACTGCTTTTGTGCCCAGATGTTGTGAAATAAACCCCAAATTTAGAACGTCTGTGTTCTGCTCAGCTGTGAGACGCTGTGTTATTCAGATGTACGTACGCAGCGCTTGCTCAAGAGAAAGGTTGATTTTAATTTGCATGTAAACTTTTAGAAGTTGTAGAAGGTGGTCTTTTGTGATACACTGAAAGAGTTGATTAGGAAATGACAATTTAGGTAAGAGGCTCCATGTGGCTTCCATCAGCCTTGCAGAAAAAAACCTACAGACTTCATCAGTACTGCAAGATACTAGAACGATTCCAGCAAATTTGTCCAAGGGCTTAGACACCATTCTGGCACCGGAGAAGATGTCTGCAAGTCAGACACCTGCTCAGCGGTCCCCGCAGCTCAGCCTTCTGTCGAGCAGTTGGAGTGACAGCGGATCCCATTTTTGCTAAAATTCCACTTTGGAGTGTATCGAGCAGCCGCCATCACCTGCCAAGCAAGTACCCGACCCTCTCCCTGCGCGTCTCCGGAGGTTCGCGCCCGCGGTTCCCACGCAGAAATGCTCTGCCTGGTGTAAGACGGGGCAGCACCAGACCTGTGGTCCCAGCGAGACGGCCCACGAAACCGTTCTCAGAAGTTGGACCCCCCCACCCCTCCCTCCAGCTCTGCAGCACCCGGAGCGCTGCGGAACCTTTCCCGTCCTGCTGCGAGACACTGCCCGGCTTAACACACGGCATCTCTTACAACAAGATGAGCAGAAGCCTCTCCATCTCCGAAGATGATGTAACGGGGCGGTGAGAAATCTATACAGAAAGCTTCCAGCCCTTCCTAGAGCGCTACCGGCGTCTCGCGCATCCTTTCAGGGAGGGCAATGCGGAGCAGTTTGCAAACCCTCCAACCACCCCCAAAGCGAGGACCCACCGGCAGAGCCGTCCCCTCTCGGGCACAGCAGAGGCTCTCCCGGGCCCCCGTTTCCCCCGCTGACGAAGAGGACACCCATTCCCGTCCCGCCATGGCTCACCACCCGCTCCTGGTCCATATCCAGTAAACCGCTCGCTCTCGTCCACGGCCCCCCAGCCCAGACCCCCCCCCCCCTCGGCGCTGGCCCCGGGGAGCACGCGGATGCCGAGCAGCCACCAGCGCAGCTCCCCCGGCCACAACGCTCCGCAGGGCGGCACGGAAGAGATGCCGTAAAACATCAGTCAGGCTTACAGGGGTAGTTACATGAAGCGTAAAATGGAGGCAAAGAAAACCGAGTCATCCAAGGTTTTATGATCATTCCTCAGGAAAGAAGAGGGTTTTGCTCCCACTTCCTCTAACATTTCTTTTTATTGCTGTAACGATGCCTCGCTGATTGGAAGAAGAGCTTGCAGAGTCTTAGCCTGGCTTAAAACAAATCCATCTATAGCACCAAGGAGACTTCGACTACCACTGAGAGAGTGTGGAGACAGAAACATTCATTATGCAGTGGAAAGCGTATCAAATTTGATAGATCCTAAATTCCTTTTTAAATGACACTGATCAGTCCTAACAGGTGCAGGAGTCGGCATTACCAAGGTCCTGACACCAGCTCAGGAGCTGAACGTGAAGTCAAATAAATTCCAGTTTAAAACTATTCAAATTTTAAATAGAAATTGTGAGGTTTTTTCTTTTCACTATGCCAAGAACATGTTTGACGATTAGTTGTGCAAATGTCTAACGAGTTAAGAAACTGTAAAAATTTTAGGAGAAGAAAGGCTGAAGTACGGCAGTACAAGAGTTGAGGACAGCACTTTGGACAGGCTGCCAATTTCATACTCAAGGTTGAAAAGAACTGATTAAGTTAACTGCTATTAATGAAACGATATACCTGCGTATCTTATGTCATCATCTAATACATGGCAGTAGCCATGTGGTTTCTCATGTTACCACTTTTATGCTTTACTGGTATCCACTTCACAGTGCCTGCTGCTTTGAGATGCCACCGTCGGGGCCAAGGCGACGGGTGCTGGCGGCGAGGGTGGGTGCTCCCCCACGACACCACACTGCAAGACATCTACCCTACCGCTAGGTCAGGCAACCACAAAAGGGATAAAAAAAAAATTAAAAAAATTTTAAAAAATCAGTGTTTTCCAGGCTGAAAAACGTCACAGCCATGACAAATCCATTCAGAACAGAGACCTAAAGAAAACTTGGGAAAAATATGGCAAGTTGGATGACTGGCTTCTCTGGAACTTCCATCCCAGATTCCTGCGGAACACGCTCAGACCTTGGAATTTATTTTTCTTTCTAGCTGGAGGGCTGCTCAGAGGACACAGTAAGACATGCTAGCAGAGAAAACAGTCCCAAAGAGGTTAATGCACAACTTTTTTCCCCGATGATTCGGAAAGAACCTCTTCCCAAAGTCCCAACTAGAGACCACTCCGCTACGGTGAGGATCTCCTGTTTTAACAGAGCATTATCTTGAGAAGGGCCCTCCAGGAGAAATGGGGAAGAGAGAGTGGTCCCTGTGATGGAAATGGAATAACCACCTTAGCATTCAAACCCCACCGGTCCATAATGATGTGCGCTATAAGGACCTGAAACAAGCCCAAATACTTCACCAGAAGGCATTATGGTGAGAATGTGGAATTCATATTGTGGTTCGAGTCTCTTCAGGGAGCCCTTCTGGTGGCCACGTATCTTGAAAACCAGCAAGACGCCCACGCTACTGGAGCGGATCACTTTACGCTGTGGGAGCACAGGCGTCTATCAGGCTACTGGAGGGTCTATTAATGAGAGATAAAGAGTATCTGCACAGCATAATGCACCACGGCTCACGCTCCGGGGCTATTCTGGGTCCTAGAATAAATTTAGCTACATTTATGCTGCACTTAAGCCTGAACAAGAAGTATTCTCTTCCCCAAATTTCTGGCCAAACGAAAGAACAATGAAGTCCTCTCCCAGGAGCCGAACATCACTTACCTGACCTTTTCTCCAGCGGGAAGTACAGCAGCCTTCACCACAGTGACGCTCCAGCACTTAAAACCTATTTTCCATTACACATCTAAACCAAAACATCTGTAAATCACATCCTGACAGTATTGAAAAGTACAATCTGTTCTCAAATTTCTCAGCCACTAAACCCACATAAACATCTGCCGTTTTACCTTTCTACTCTGCTGGCTCCTTTATTTCTATTAGAGGCTCCTGTAATTTAATACTTTCCTAACATATTAATATTTTCCTAAGACAGAGAACTCAGCCCATTTTAATCTAGTAATTAATTCCTTTCTGCTCCAAAAGTACTTGCCGTTTTGTTCATTAACACAGAGGTAATCCTCCATCCGCTCAAAGGTGAAAGCCCCCGCAGAGGCGAGGGCTGCTCTGGGGGGAGAAGAGCATTAAGCCCTTCAAACCGAGAAGAGGGATCGGTCGGACACCCGCAGCCCTTCGCAGTGCCCTCCGACAGCTCCCGGGGCTCAAGGGACACGGGGGAAAGACAAAGTCCACCCACGCAGTCTGTGAAACACGGTGGAGAAGCCTCAGCCCTGCTCTCCCAATACAGACCCTGAAGTATCCTTTAAGAAGGTTATTTTCTTCATTGCGGTTATTCTTCTCTATGAAGAGTCCTGTTAACCCATTTTATCTTTGCCCTGAAGTGGCTTATCACGATCTTCTTTCCTCTGAAAAAAGGATTATCTTTTTTTTGTTACTGGAAAGCAACAAGAACAGCTCTGCTTATTTGTACGTTCTTGTAGAGATTTACAGTTTGTGAAGATCTGCAGGTAGAAAGTGATAGGGGGAAAATAAAAAAAAAAAAAAAAAAAAGGGAAGGGTGAGGGGAAAAAAAAAAAAAACCCCAAACAAACAAACCCCAAACCACCACCAGAGACCTTATCCCAAGCTGCAGATAGCCGTGAACCAGGCACGGCAGCGACATTTGCGTCAGGGGGATCAGATCAATTCCAGCCCAAAGAACCATCCAGGCTGCGTATGCGCAAACGGACGGGCCCTGCAGAAGGGGACACGCCACACTGCACTGGAGTTTACGCACAAGTGTCAAGAGTTAACTGGAAATATTTGAAAGAAAAAAAGATCCTTTCAATACATTTAAGTCTTCCCGTACTCATTAGCCTGATGGAAAGCGGGCTGCCTGCCGGGAGCGGGCAGGCACCGCCGCTCTCCGGACCAGCACCTCTCATTCCGGTGGAGTAAATCTCTGCTCATGCAGATCAAGTGACTAAACAGGCGTAAACGGAATATTAAACACTCCCTCAAGTGGTGATATATTAGTACGATGTACAGTAAAATACATTTGCCTCGTAATTCTGGAAATGCCTGCTGAGAGTTGGCTGAATGTAAAAATTGCTTGATCCTGGCTTACGCAGATTAAAGATTATCTTCCATTTCTTCAGGGCAGCCTGCCTGGCCAGCAGATTGAGGCGTTACAGTCCTCTGCTCCGGCGAGGCCATGCCCGGCGTAGCGCGTCGACCGCTGGGCCCCCCCCATCCAAGAGGAGCGCGAGGAATTGGGAAAGCCCAGCCGAGGCTACGAGAGGGTCGCGGCAAAGAGCCCACGACCTGCTCGGACAGGGCAAGGCGACCAGGCTGGGTGGGCTGGCAAAGGCGGGGGGCAGCCCCCCAGCACCCACCACCGGGGTCAGGCTCCTCCCGGTCGGGGCGAGCGGTAGAGATGGGGAAAGAGCTGGGGCTTGGGGTGCTCGGCTGGGACACGGACGAAGCTTCGGAGCCAGGAGGGTGGTAGGGCAGCGCTGCAGCAGGTTACTGCCAGCCCTCGCGGCGTTTTAAGGCTCAGCTACGAAAAACCGGCTCCGTTGAGGCTGACTTCAACTGGCTGACTGCAGCTTTCAGAGGGATGCTGGACTAGATGATCTCTACAGATCCCGTCCAAGCAGCGTTTGTATGATTCTACAATCTCATTAAAAATTATAACCAGGTTGGATATCGTGACGTGTATTTTGTTGCTTTAACAACATTTTGGATGTCGTGAACAAATACTTGGCGACTTTTTCTCAGTCTGGTTTGGAGACTAGGGGCTGTCTTAAACAAAAGTCTCAAGCTGTCTGCTAATATGGAGGTTATCTTCACTCAGTGATGTGGTAGGTGTCAAGAGCTATACTGAAGTAGCATTAAAAAGCCTTGGTTCTCCAGAGAGGATATTAAAAACACCACCACCCACCACCCCCCAAAAAAAAAGACAATAGGGACCAAAGATAACTAGAAATTCCTGTATTTCGGAAAGGTGGCAGGAAAAAAAGCCTGAATCTCAGCCAGGGATAGTAGCACCAGAAACAGAAGTAACTGTAAAAACATCCCATGTTTGAACAAATCAAAGAGGCCAAATTCAATAAGTGACCACAAATTATCTATCCAGGCCTGATTCTCATATAAAGTCAGGGAAAACTCACCCCTAAACGCTATGGTACTAGAATGAAAACAGAATTAGTACTTTGACTTTTGCAAAAGCTACAAGGCATCACTTTGAAAATATCATACTGATTTGAGCTGCACAGTATTACTAACTGGAGTTTTACTTTGCATAATTGCTAGCATCATCCTTCGAAAGCAGAATTCTTTGTAATCAGCTGTACCATGAACATCAGTTTGCTTAATGATACGTATCTGCCTTGAAAGACAAGGCTCTGTTCCCCAAATCGTTCAGTCCAAGTTCCTGTAATACGCACCCTTTCTACCTTAAAACTGTACAGAAAAAGTCTGCCATTACAAGAAAGAATCACTGTTCTTAAATTCAGAAAAGACTCATCCTGTTCAATGTATGCAGGTGAAAGAAGGTATGTTGGTATCTGCCTGCCCGTCACTTCAATACTGCCAAACACTTTTGCCCACTTTCCATTACCTACGACAGCACCCGAGGATGGAGACAGTAACAGACTTCTATCGCTCTCCTGACCACTTACGTACGGTGTGGAATTAAGAGGGGCCTTCCAAATTCAGGCTGAGAGTGGGGAATAAAATCAGTGACATTTTTCAGTCCTCATTTCCATAGGACTTCTTCAAAAACTAAGCCGGAATGAGTTAGAATCTTCCGAGTTTTTTGAAAAAGCTGTCTCAGGTAAAACATTTGCAGTGTAACTGTCCCCACTCCTCTCCCCCAGCAAGTCCTACAGGGATAAGAAACGTACTTTATGCCGACGCATCACATCTTCTTATTCCTACAATACAACGGTCCGAAAGCCTTGGACCAAAACCAAGCTGGTTTACTTCTCTAACGTTTTTTCCAATAAAAAATGAATTATCTCCCTCCCCAGGGAGGTGAGACCTGACTGCATTTGCCCAGCTCAAGCTGATCACACTAATCAATTTAAAATTAACTGGGCAGCAAAGGTAACTGCTTTGGTATTCTTTTTGGTGGAGTCCGAAGGTGGCTGACACAGGGTTACAGGACTAGCAAAGCCACTGGCAGCCTGGTCACAAGCTAACATGGGAATAATAATTAATTACCCCATCAGAGAGGAGATGGGCGCCACAGAGGGCTTGACGACGTGGAAGGCAGAGCCTGAGGAGGAACCACGTTGTGGCCCATCTCTCAGCCAGGGCCCAACATGCTGACTGGTCAGAGCATCTTGTTCTCCAGATCCACGTTACGCTGCTGTAAACTAGATCTGGTGCTGTCATTCGTGCGTATGTATGTTTGTGTTTTGTAGAACAGGAGTCATTATCCACCCGCAAGACCCATCCTGCCAAGTTACCACATTTTTGATTATACATCACTAAGTGGTGTGGTTTGGTTCTGTGGACCACTCCACACATGATTCATTTCTAGTAAATGAATAAGAGATGAACAGCAAATCACATTTAAAAAAAAAAAAAAAAGAAAGAAAGAAACCTGGCTTTCCTTGTGGGTAGGGATTTAAGAAAAGTCTAAAAGACATGTTGATCCATTATTAAAGTTCAAAAGACAAGTGACCTAAATCTAATACTGTTCACTAAAGGAACAGCATGCAAAGAGACAATGCTTCTGAACCGTCCAAATCCACAAAATCGGTGGACCTCTCGCAATCTGTGACAAATCAGTAGCATGCCACGACAACCAACCAACCTATTCTCTTTGGTTAACTCAACACAAATCCCAGCAAAAGGAAGGGAATGCAAACAGCTGAAATCACATCCTTCATGTGCCACTTCTTTCTGCCAGATCTACAAATCCGGCCCAGGTGAGCTAGAGAACTATGCAAGTTAAAAGTCATTCTGAAGTAGAAGATTAAATGTTGCAAGTTTAAAAAAAAAAAAAAAAAAGAGAGAGAGAATTTGTAATGAAAGCAACTTTAAATAGAACATCTGTTCCTTTAAGCTTCATGGCACTTCAACCAAGCTGCCTTCAAGTACAAGCTATTGATATGAGGAAGATTAAAAAAAAAGTTCCTACACAAGGAAAACTACTGATAGTCCAAATCTGTAGGCCTCTCCAGTTACAAGCATTTACATAGTATGTTTTTAAACCATAATACCATCAGTACCTCAAACAGGATGGAAATGACAAGATAGTGCTTTCAATGACAAAGCCACTTCCCTAATCCACGCTAGGTTTCATAGAGCACTTCAATTCCTGGCTGTAATGGAAGACTTCAGTTAGAAAAACGCCCCCAAAAATCCACTTTTCAAGATTCAAAAGATTATAAGCCAGCAACAGAAATAATGAAAAGACAGGTTTTGTCAGTTGATATGCAAGAACAGTCGTATAAAAGACAGCTCAGTATTTTAGGATGAAAAATACAAAGAACAGACTAAATATAAGATATGCCACATCTTTTGTACACGATATGAAAAACAAGTGGATGTGGTTTGCTTTTTTGCTGTCAGTGGAGTTCAGCAGTCTAAAAAGAAGAAAACAGAACATAAACCTGTGAAGAGAGCGTGTTAAAATACTGAGACCTGCGCATACGTCACTCTAAGAACTGTGGTTTAACTGCTATTTAGAAAGCAACAGCAAATTGCGTGGCTTCCTGGAATGGCCATATGGTGTGGTAAATAAGAGGTTTCACGTGGAGCTGCCAACATGGTACTCAAAGGCTGAAGCACTCTTTCAGATAAATACTTGGGCTGAGCAGTATGAGATCAGAAGGTTGAGATGAAGCCCCGTCATATGTACCATAGCTCCGAGCCAACCCAAACTAGTCGCTGCATTAACTACGGCGCAGCGTTCCTATCGACTCCCAAGGAACCGCTGCCTTACAATGCCTGCTGACAGATGTTGCAGGCAATTGAGAAAGGTACACGGGGAAAAGTTTTAAGTTAAGGTCAAATGTATTGAATGAGCAGTCTAGAGAAGGGCTAAATAAGCACAGGGACACTGTCCCTGCTAAAATTCTGACAAATAAATCATAACAATATTAGTATCCAGAAAAAAAAGAAGGAAAAAAGCGCAAGCTTTCTCAAAGGCACTCAAAGAATGGAAATAAACAGGACATTGGTCACTTATTCAAGACAGCATTCTAGATACGCCCTTAGCCTACCAAATTTGAAACAAACTTCTGCTGTTTGCATTGACCTGACCTGTCATTACCCACCTCAACACACAAACTGTCTTCATCAAACTCATCACTTTCTCCAAAACTTTGTTGTATTACTTGAATGCTTTCACAAAATAACTACCAACTTCACACCCCCTGCCTAATTTGAGATGTTCTAGGACTCCTAGAGGTTTTATTATTTTGATTTATAGTTTACTGTATTAATTCTTCTTAAGTAACTTTTCTAGAAGTACAGAATTCAAGTTGTTATCAGCTGAACACAAACTTCACTTTTAAAACTGGTAACTGCAGCTTTTTCTTCAACAAAAATAGTCAATATAGGCAAAACGTGATGGCCTTTCCTCTTCCAACAAAAAATGCTCAGAAAAGCTTAGCAGAAATTACAGAATCCGTTTAGGGAAGCATGACTACAGAGAACAGAAGAACACAGAAGTTTTCGTGTGGGGTTCTGCCAGCCATCCATCCAATCACTTGAACATTCTTTGGAGCATTTTTCTGCACACGGTCATAGCATCTTACCACCGTACTGCCACTATGATTTAAGTCTATAAAATCTGGCAGTAGCTACAAAAAACACAACAAAAAAAGCAACTGAATTTCTGGTTGAAAGGCACTCATTTACAAAAACCAGTAACAACTCGAAGTCTAGCTGTTAAAATTTTTTTTAAAAAATATGAAAACTAAGATTTAATCAAAGAAATACATTCAAGAAAGCTCAGCAACATGAAGGAGGGATACAGGAGAGAGACAGCTGAGGAAGATGACAGGCACAATTGACATTGAATCATTACTTCTTTAATAGACTTATTATTATTATTATAGAATGGTATTGTCCTACATTACCTTGTTTTCCAAGTATATGTCGTCACCCACCTCCATCAAAGATACGATCCCTTTTGGATGCCAATAAATATCAGGAACTAAACAAACCTCAGTACTTGAGATTGCTTAGGACTATGAAAAATGAGGGAGTGGCATAAGCTGCATTTCAGTATCATAAATTGGTTACAGAAAATTAAAGCAGTTAAGTAGGAATAAGTCTATTTTTAAAGAACCAATTTGTGTTTTATCAAAAGAATTCTGAAGCACAAATTGACAATTTTTAAAAATGCTTCAAAGAATGAACAAGCCCATGACATTCATCAGGCTATTAAAAAAAAAAAAGGCAGCTGTAAGATTGAAAAAAACAGCAAAACACTACTGTGAATCCAAGCATCTTAAAAAAACTCAGTAGACTTCTTACGGGAAGGAAGTTAAAATTAATAGTACTGGTATCCTGAAATCCCACGCTAGGACAAGTGTATGTGTAAACTATCAGGAAAACAGAGAGGAGTACATTTTAAAGAGACAATTATTTAGTTATACTGAGATTAAGAGAAGATGGGGATTTACTGTCTCTAACAAGCTACAGGAATCAGCACCACACCATCCAAAGGAAAAACAAACAAACAAACAACAGCAATCACTAACTTCTTACATATTGTCTTTGGTTGTTTAATATCAAGAAATACTTTTTACAGAGTATGTGAAGACTATTCCTTTGAATTTCATTCTGTGTCAATATCTTCTCTGTGGCCTCTCTGGTAAACTAGAGGACAGGCTTTACTTTCTCCAAATTGTTTGTTGTTTTCTACATTTTTATCACATATCTCTTCAAAACTCAAATTTCTTTCATTTACAGGCTTTTGTACCAAAATGGTATAACGAGAACAGACTTTACACTGTATAGTGAAGGTATTTTACTTGTGTTATAAACTTAGAACCTACTAAAACCATTTTCCACAAGATACTATTGAACTTACAGCAGGATTTAGAGACAGGAATGAACATTTGTAATCATAATAATAATTAAAAAAAACATTCAAAGTTACATTAGCAATGATTAGAAATATTATCTCTAAGATTTTAACATGACTCCTTTAAAAAGCCTTGTAACAGAAAGGAGTTTTCAACGCACAGCCAGAGCTGCTCAGTAGTTGAGAAGAGGGGAGTGGGAGGGGAAGAGATGTTTAGGGTTTCCCCCCTCATTTCCTTGCTGTCTTGCCAATTAAGCTTAGAATGTTTATCAGGTGTACGATGGATGTAATAAATGGAAAGTAGCATACGCTTTTAGTGGTATTTCAATTGGACTATATACAATATCTCCAATGTCTGAATCAAAAGCATTCTGAATGATGTCAGATAAAAGTTAATAGGAAAAAGAAACCAACAGAAAGGCTATTGATACACCTTTAAAAAACGTAACACAAAAATAATTAACCATTGATTTCTTGGCATGTAAAAGTTCTATACAAATTTTAAAAATTTTATTTGCAGGTACTAACCTCTTGAAAAGCTCACTCTGTATTTACACTAATTATTTTAACAAGTTTATCTCAAATTAAAGCATATTTAAAACAATCATGATTGCATTAACTTTTCTACTTTAAATTATTACCCAATTAGTGCTTTATTCACATTTAAAAAACTTGTACAATTTATTACAAATATAAAACAGTGCAGTTTTTCATACATTATCCCAACTCTGAGACAAACACTTAAAAGACATGGAAAAAGATTTTGATTTCTATAAACATAACATTTGCATTACTCATACCCCTTTCTTCACTGTCCTCCCCTAACCCCGATTTAAAAAGATCAAACATACAACATACTGTAGGTTTATTTTTATTCAAAAAGTTACTGTCTCAAGACATAAATACAAATCAGAAAACAGTACAATTAGGACAATAGAATGTGGAGGACAACAGGTTAAGGTAAATATATAAAACATTTTTAGCTGGTTGAAAACAAAGCTGTAAGAACTGCTTTCACAAAGAAACACTCCTTCAAGAGTAAGAAAAATCAACTTAAGTTTAAAATCATATATACAGTCCTCTCAGCAGTTCTATTAAATGCAGTGGTGTGAAAAACAATATAGGCAGTACTTTTAGACATGAGAGTATTTATTTATGTAAAATGAGTTAGGCAGATCTAGTTTTGAGTTTGTTGTTACCCCATGACTTAGTAAAATAATTATATTTTATCATGATCCTTTAGATAATCTATGGTTTTTGGCTACCACAGCCGAATGTTTAATTTCTGAGTCTAAAAACAGGAAGCCTTTTTGTATTCACCCATTTGGGGAGATTCTTGTATTGCAAGCATATTAAGGCATGGAATGATTAAAATAATATACCTCAAGAACTGAGAGACAACTGACAAAAAATATACATATGTAATATAAGTTAATATTTCCTTTAAAATGATGTCTAGCTGCCTAAGCCTTGCAAAATGAGTCGATGTCAAAATGGCGTAGATCCACTTTCTGTTTTAGACCAAATTTAATTTATTTGTGAATGGACACAAAATGAAGTTTAAAGCTTAGCTTTCAAAGAATATTATGGGTTGTTTATGAATTTCTATTATCCAATCTAATTTACATACAGAGGAAATGTACTGTAACCTGTTAGAAGTATCTTTAACCTGAAGACTGCTTGCAAAGACAGATAGATAAAACAATATAAAATACAAATTTAAAAATCATTTTTAAAGCATGAATTCTCATGCTCTTCTATTTTTAAACATTGTTAAACTTTCAATATATTTCTGAAACCTCATAATTTTAAGTTGGAATTTAAAAGTAAGAAAAAACTAAACAAACTGCGCAATTATAAAATCAGCACCAATTTATATATATATATAATTTTATTTAAAATTTAGATCCCTATTCCCACACTCTAATAAGCTGTATAATTTTTGTTTAGAATTTTTCTGCAAACATACTACAATAAGCTTCTTTTATTTGGAGACAAAATACAGTGGCACTACTGGAAGGAATTTCACAACATTACATTTTTCTTAAAGGACAAGCAAACTTTCAGGGTTGGTAATGGGCAAGCATGACTGAGATCTGTTACTTTCTGGTAGCTCATAGTTTATGGACCTTTCTGAGAAGGCTAGCATGAAGCTTTTGGAATAAAAGTGTGGTTTAGATTAAAAAGCTGTTAAAATTCTGCTTTATGTATTTTTTTCCCATGATTAATTAATACAAACCTTCTGTTGCTGAAGTTTGCATTTAATTTAAAATACTGACACTCTTCTGGTTCTATCACTGTAGGAAAACCAATCCATCTATTATTTCAGTTCATGGATGTAAACAGCAATCCAGCAGAGCTCATGATTATTTAGTATAGCCAGCAAATGTATAGAGAGGGGCTCAAATCTGTACCAAACACCTCTCAGACTGTAAGATTAAAACTCAGAGGGAATACTTCTTATGATCCGGAAATAAACTGATAGCACATAAATAAAATATTGATTTTTTTTTTTTCCCCAACAAAAAGTGTAGCTTATCCTCAAATTGTTTACTTGTCCTTTACATTTCTTTTTTTTCAGGCAAACAAAACTGCCCCTTCAATGCACTTGATCTTGAAAGCATGTCATTCTCCTTAGAGAAAAATCTGTTCAGAATTTCACTGTATCTACCACAATTTTGTATTGAAAAACTTCCTCTTCCACTTAGAAAATGACTTCACCACTGATTTATTTGCTGCTCTGGTATTAAAACATTGACACCCCAAGAACCTAAAAAAAAAGTTAGAAACGGTGTCAATTTGTAGTCTACTATACATTTAACAAAAACAAAGCAATTAGTATAAGATTTAAGATTAAGACACTTCAAGATATGTTAAGGCATTGTAAGTTTATTTTTCTTCCAAACCAGATTCACCACACTTCTGATTTATGTAGTAATATGAAAAGGGCACCTCATTCATTAGAAAATATTTTTCCCACACTTGAAATTAACTAGATCCAGTAGGAATGTGATAAAGACTGTGCTTTAATTATTTTAGGTAATAATTGCAAAATAATTTTTAGTTAGTTGCCTAGCTTAGACTTCTTTGACAATGGCATTCTATTGGCCTTAACTTGAAATCAAGTGTGTAGTTTCCAGCAACTAAGCCTGGGACAAAACACTCTATACACCGGCTGCTGCTGTATCTGTGTTCATAAAAACAACAGGTCATCTCACAGCAGCTAGCCAGGACATAAACTTAATATTTCCTATTAAATATATCAACTCTGTCAGGAAGACAGTGAAAAAATCAAACAATAATCAGGTAAAATGAAAATACTGTCCTTCAGGAGACTGTGTGATTAAGTGAAGAAAAACCCTTCCTGAAACAAAGAATCAGTTTCCACTTCCCATGTGGGAGCAAGCCATATAGTTTTCTATGCCAATGGAAGTAGGTATCACCACTGATACGCCAAAAAAACCCCCAGACCAAAACCCCAGAAGATCCAGGTCTTGCGACCGTCCTGCTTTTAGAGGACTTTATAAAATCTCAGAGAGCCGTGAGAGACTTAATTTTCCTGAACCTTAACACTGCTGTTCACATTTATCTGTTTACAAAGCAATTTTTACGGTTCTTGGTATTAAGTTCACTTTAGATGCATCATACAATATAGCACACTAAGACACAACTGCCTCTGGTGCCAGCAATAACTGGACACATCAAAAAAAGGAGAAGACAGACTAAAATTTTGATCATAAACCATGTGCATCTGAATAAATTAAACCGCTTTATTATGTCTAGGTCTATTCAAAACAAGTGCAGCAACTCCAAGAATAACGGACCTCTGGAATAAATGATGTGAATAAAGCAAATTAACTTTATTCAGAGAAGGTTTTTTGCATTTATGAAATTGGGGTTTTTTACATTTTAAAATACTGCCTGATAAATTCAGCTCTGATTTCAGACGGCTTCGTGTTGCCTCCTAAACTACCGGCAGAGCTCTCCTCCTTTAGGTAGTTAAATTCACTTAGGTGGGGTTTATGCTAAAGGGCAGCCGCGTGCTGCGATGCAGCCGTTTTCTGCAGTCCTGCTTCCAGGATCAGCACCCTTGCTGCGTCCTGCCTGGGAGAAAGGTTTGCTAGATGGTGCTCCCTTGACCGTACCAGCTCTTTTCAGTGCACCACTGCTCCCTCCTTGCAGCCGAACAGCATCCAGCTTGTTGTGCTGGCAGGCTGAGGCAGGGCACCGCTGGGCTCTGGAACTGGCTCCAAAAGCTTGCGGAGCAATGCCGCTGTGACCGCCTGCCATCGTGTGGGGATGCTCCCACACTGCAGCTAAGGAGCGCCCGGCAAATCCTGGGCTCCCGTGGGATGGATGGAGGAGCAGTGAGGAATAAAGTAACAGGAAAGAAACCTGGCTAACAGCAGACCTGTTAAAACTATTGTTAATTAGCTTTGGACGCTGAAAGGCCGAAAGGTTTCTGAGAGCAATGAAATGCACCTGTAGAAGACCAAGTTTTCAGCATTGTCAGAATAAAACCTGACTGCCATTTCACAGATCAATCAATTAAAAATCAAGAAGGGAAGGGGAGGGGAAGGACTATTTTCAAACAGAATGTCAGAGAACAGGTGATATACTTTCTTGGTGTTACTTCAAGAACAGAACACACAACAGCTAGATGCACAACCTAATCTGATTCATTACTACTAAAGCAAAGGCCTACTAGTACAAAATATATGGATTTGCATTTAAAACAGTAGTTAAGACTTCTTTCTCCCATAACAAGAACAGGTTCACGCTGCAACAATACTGTAAAAAAATACATAACCGTCTTCCAAATTCCACCAAGCTGTCCAAGATTCCCAGGAAGCCTTGTTGTACTGTCCTCTGCTGGCTTGCTGCAGCTTGTTATTTCCAGTGTAATTTTGTACCAGCTACACAAGGTCAAAAATGGCTGCATACATTACAAGTGGTTCAAGACAGAAGGAATCCCTCATGCAGATTTTTAAAAGAGAATAGAGACTGCAGATTTATCAAGTCGGAAAAAAGGGCAACTGCAAGCAGAAACTACAGACTTCGGATGTTTTGGACCTAAAACTTTATACGGAAAGAAAAAATACCTCTCATCTCTATAAACAGATATCTGTATTATCTCTATTTTCTCCATTATCTTACTTATGTACAAAAGTAAATATGCCAATTTTTTAAAAAAAGCAAACCATCCAATCCTGACAATTGGTAAGGATATAAGAGTCACTCAACTAAGCTCATGACAATAGGAAACTTGCCTTTAATATTGTGTATGCACAATTTTTCTTTTTTTTTTTTCTTTTTTTTAAAGCTCTTTGCTACCAACCTCTGCAAGGGTCTTTTCCATACCAGATGTGTTTTCTTCTCAGATTCAAAGACTTTTGATTTTTACATAGCTACATATAAGGTATTAAGAACAAAAATCCTATAAACTTGCAAAGAACATTGACTACCTTAGAATTTATGAAGCTGAATTACAGCATAAAATATTTCACTGGCTGTACCAGTCTGCCAAATAAGCTAATGAAGACAACCTAAAGATTGCATTCTTTCCATTCAAAATTTGAAGTAATAGAGTACTGTAACCTGAAGACTGATTTTACGTTATTTTCCTCTTACGTAAGTTAACCTACCGATTCATCCATGATTGAAGCGGGGTCAAAGAAATCTGGTTTTAGTTCCGTTCTTTCTCTCCTGTTCTTTGACGGTGGCTTTAGAAAGCAAACAAATAAACATGTTAAATGTAATTTCAGCAAAAACCAAGAGTTTTTAAACTGTAATAAATGAAGCTGAACTCTCAAGGGGCAAGAATTTACAGGGGATAAATGTTCATCTCACATTATTATTACAGGAAATGTTCTTGCTTTTTGTATGGCAGTTTGAACAGATGGCACTTGTATACAGACAGTGGCACAGCTGTTTAAGAATGCAGAGATCAACAAGAATGATTTTTCTGTTTCACCAAAAGGAAAATTTGATTCAAATATCTATTTCAAAAGCAGAAACACAAATCCAAAATCCACTAAAAAGACAAATAGATTTCTTACTAGGTCTATGTCCATGGTGTCAAAATCCATGCCTTCATTGAGATCTTCAATCCGCCCTTCTGATGACATCATCACATCTTCAACAATTGGCTCTTCATCATCTTCCATTAGACTTGTGCCACGTCGACTGAAATGAAAAGAAAAAGCATATTGTTTAGCACTAAATCAAGTTAAGTTTTATCTGAATATTTAAAAAGCTAATGTTCAGTAAGTAACTGTCAACAAATGGTAATTCCATCAGATAGAAAAGAAATTAAGTAATTAAATACAGGCGTAACTACTACTAAAGAAAGCTGGTATTTAACCAGCTAGAAGATACTAAGAGAGTGCAGGAGAAAAACTAAAAAAGATCAACTTATAGAACTTTGTGGTACATCTCTAAATGGGTATTCTGAGACTCTGCGGGAATTGATAAGCAGATTGAAACCACACCTAATTCAGAGATATCCATGCAAGTATTTATGCTCAAGCGAGAAAGAACCTACGCTTTGCTACCTAAAGAAAAATTGTTCCTGCCTTATGAACATCGCTGTGATAAAATGGATGCATAAATCCATTTTCAGACATTCCTACACAGTCCTTCATCCTTTTTCCTTGCAACTTCTATATGCAACATCACACCTTATGCAAAATGTAAGGAGTCACTCCAATGATACTAATTGCTGTCACTGTATTTAAAAAAAAAAAACCACAAACCAAACAAAACCAAAAACCAAAGCACTGAACTATGTTACATGAAGTACAGGTATTAAAGAATTGAAAACAAGCAGGGGAAAGATGTAGAGGTCCTCAATATATATGTCCAGCTTTTAGTTTACAACTTGTGCTTTTATTCTGTAGAACTACACAGCCTTCAATAAAACAGAGAACTCATAAAACTAGTCTTCCCCTGCTCAGCTAAACTAGCTCTGGAACACAATTTCATCAGCATGCATGTCAAAATGCACACATGATGAATCACAGTGAAGTAAATGACACTACAGTAAGAATGTATGGCCTCTGAAGAACATTCATTTATGAAACATTAGACTGTCTTTATTGTCGTTTACAATATGGAGGACTTCACAAGGGTTTTGTGTGTTTGGGTTGGGAAGCTCTACAAAGACTGGTACTACAGGATTCCTCTCAACTTTGGTGTCAGTTTAGGTCAGACAAAATCTGTATCACTCACAGAAATGCTGAAGACAGCACTTTCTTTAAAAGGAATACTTTTTTTAAATAAAAAAGCAGCTGAACTCTAAACTTACAACTTAAAAGCCAAAGGAGAAAGAAAAAGTAGAATTAAACTGAACAGAAACTTTCTGCTTCACACATTGAACACCTATTTTAAAACTCATTTTTCATGTTCTTTTCTAAAAATGAGTCTGCAGTTAGGAATACATAATGAGGATGTTTCACATGTGTTGATTATATGTATCTGCCACAGAGAGCATTCAGTTCAACAACCAGTTCCCTTTATTACAAAGCTCAATACTATTTAATTTTTCTGGAATTTTAGTTCAAAAATAAGCAAGAAATCAAACAGATCTATTCCGCTAAATGCATCACCATGCACTTTTACCACTGCTCTTCTAAGGCAACTTAAAATTTTAAAACACAGAAAAACTCTACTCAAGAACTAGAAGATGTATCCCTCTTAGAAGATAGAGGAGTAACACTGCATTTAATAAACCCTCCCCAAACCACTGAAGGAGCATTTCACTCTCACTCACATAGCGTGTTGCAAGTTGGTTCTCAGCTTGACGTAGTTCATCGCTGCCCTCTCCTGTTGTTGTCGCGCGGCTTCTTCCTGTTGCCTTTGAGCCAACATCCACGTTACTTGCGTGCTTAAAAAGACCATTATTCTATTTTAAACATGAACTGGTTTTGTGTATGAACACTAACACAAAGCAGACCTACTCATCTACGTACTTGTAATCGAGTGGAGCTTGGTGGTGTTCAGGCTGCATAGGATAGACACCCATATAACTTTCTTCAGGTCGCAATCTCTTGGGCTCCCTCATTATTGTGGAAGTAAGCTGAGGTGTCTGCATCATGACTGGTGTGTGCATTGTCTGCTCCCTGTTCAGCCACATACTGTCACTACTGCTGCTTTCTTCAGCTGGAAGGAAACAGAAGACATCGGTAAATTTTTTCAAATTAGTCTAAAGTTGAATGTTTAAACATGACTTACATGCATGTACTTTCTGCTTACTGAGAACTGATTTCTTTACTTTTTGCCACAAAGTCTTACATGTGCCCCAAAAGGTCTGGATTTATAACCCTTGGCTAGAGTATTTAAAATACTTTTATATTCTGTGACTTAACACAGCATAGCACCTTTATTTCCTTTTGTGAATCAGTGTTATGTTATTCAGACTCTTCAAATGAATAGTTTTCCCACCAAGACATATACATGCACAGAAGTTACTCAAAATACATTGAAGTACACAAATTCGCTCAAGCCAACAAATAGGGATCGACATGTGTAGTTTATATGAATATCTACTCTAGTAAATTTTAAGATGAGGAAAGTTCTACCTTCAGGTACTTTCCGTTTTCCTGTTGCTGGCTTTGTCTTCTTATTTCTTACTGTAGATCCTCGACTACTAATTCCACTAATCACTGACATAGTATCATCATCCCCACCAGCTAATAAAGAGTTTCTGTAGGACATGAGAGGAAGCCACACATCTTCTCTTCGTAGAGACATCTGAAAGGTCATAAACTTCTCCAAGTAAACATACCTTTAAATAGAAAAAATAATTACAAAGATGCAAAATATCTGTAACAAGATGTTAACATGTCAAGATAAGTAATTACTGAAATTAACACCCAGTGCTCCTCATCTAGTTAACAAAAAGGCCTGACAACAGCAAATCCAGAGTATGACTTCTGTTCATCCACCATAAAATAACAAAGAGAAATACAATTTACCCTTTATGATTATACTTGACTGTATTAGTGTAAAATTTATCTTGATGTGCTGAAGATTCCACTTTAGGTGAATGCAATACACATAAATACATACTTATTCAGCTACATGTCTTTTATGGTTATCTTTACAAATATTAAGAAAGTACTTACACTGTTCTTTTGTCTTGTCTGAGAAGTTTGGAGGAGAACTCACTCAGAATATCAAGAAATGCCAAATTTAATGGTGGGTGGCTCTCACCTTGTGGATTAGGCTCCTTAAAAGCAAATTCTATGCCATCCCTAAGAAAAAGTTAAAAATTGAGTCACATAAAGCACAAACTAAAGAAGAAGTTTTAAGCACTGGAAGCTATCAAAACTGAACACCTTTCCTTTACATCAAGAAAGCAATGTTTCCATACTGTGGCAAAAAAAGTGAACACTATTCATGATTTGAATCTGGACACACTCTTTCTGTCACAATGTTTCTACCTTGCATTTCAAGTTTTCTGCATGAGGCTAATGTTACCACCACTGACAATGAAGTGGATCAGTTCTTACTGTTACAGGTAAGACTACTTTTAATACATTAATACTTTTAAAGTTAAAAATACTTTTCATCATAGCATCAACACTGCTATTATTTACAGGCTTATACAATGATGCTGAAGAACGTCAACATTATTTAACATTTAGGTTTAATTCAGGGACAAAATTGCAGTCATCTCCTAATTTATAAATGGGCTGTATCATCTCTAGTGCTGATGCATTTTGTATTAACAAACTGATTGTGAAAGACTGAAAAGATACTTTAATGTTAGTCAAGAAGCGTTTACAAAAAAGGAAGTAATACAAAGCACACAATTACTTGTGTAACATAGCAATAGCTTCTCTTGTTTTCAACTGATCCAGTCCGAACGTTAAAGCAAAACGTCGAGCAAGTTCCTTTATGCCACTGAATGTCGGTGATGATCTGTCAAAATTATAACCATTTTCTTGAATCATTTCATTGAAAAGCTGTATGAAATGAAAAGAGAGATTTTAATTTATTAAAAGATTATGCCAAACTTTGGATCAATTGACACAGACCTAAGTTTCAGTAAAAAAGTTTTACAGCTTTTTTTTTTTTTTTAATTCGACAACCCCAAAAGACAAACATGGAGGTTTAGGAAAGCCAAGTCAAACCTATCTTGAAGAGTCTGCACTTCAAAATTAATCCTTGAAATGCACACTGTCCAAGCAGACATCAAACTGTAAATATGTTGGATGACAAATTTCAGCACTTCCCTAAATGAGGTGTTCTAGAGTTTAGAATACTATAAGTTAGTAGGATTCCCTGATACATACACTAACAGAAAAGAAATGAACAGAGTAAATTCTCACCTGGTCTTTACTATCACAGTTTGTCCAACTACTACTTTCTAATTCTTTTTTTCTGTATCTTTTCAAAATACAAGTATAATGAAGAAATTCTAAAATGGAAACATGTCTTTAGGGAAGTTGCCAAAGACACCAGAAACTAAGCAACTGAGAATCAAACTTTTAACTACTCATCAATAGTTGGCAAAGCTGAACTTTACAATCTTTTTTTTCTTTGATGAATCTTTTCCTCATCCTACTGAATTTGACTGTAATTCTATTCTGTTGTCAATTTTTCTATTATTTTCTAATTTTGTCTAACACACGCTTCACTCTCTCATGTAACACAGAATAAACCAAAACCAGACTTACTAGGGCTATGAACACTAACTTTTCGTTTATAGATATGTTTTGGCCCATAGTCACATACTTTTATGTTGGCGTAGCTCACTGCAACTTAGTTATTCCCTTTATCCACTATCACTTGTAGTATTTCTTCTCTTGTTAGTTTCCTTTTTAAGAAGTCTTCCTGGAAAAAATGCTAGTTACATGCTTAACTTGACATGTGAGGGGTTTTTGTCTGTTTGTTTTATAATACCTGGGTCCCCTCATGCCACTCTTCTTACTGCCATATTAGGACTCTCTAACTGCCTCCCTAGTGCGTAATTGTACTTAATACATTCACCTCCTGTCTGCCCTTTAAAACATAAGGGGCTGGTTATTCATGAGACAGAAAAGACTAATAAGGATACCATCTACCCAATATCACAAAAAATTGTGAACTCTGGTGAAAAGTCAGCAAAAACTGTCAGAGTATTTAGCTGCATATTTTATGTTGCAGTTCCACCAGCTACTTAAAGTCATGCTGCTACCAAAACAAAAGGTCTCATCCTCCCTTGTATTGGCAATATCCATACAGATAAACCAGCTTAGGGGCTTCATTAAACACTTTCTCTGGTTAGTTCTCAATCAGGATCAATATCTAGATCTAATATCCACTATGTGGCTCTATGACGTCTAGTTAAAAAAAAAAAGTGTGGGGAGAGAACGGACAAATTGGAGTACATTTTTCCTTTCAACAATAGCAGAGATCTATGTTGGATTACAGCGGTTTGCAGAGATATGACTTTATTGTTCTGATCCTGTAAATAAGATTCATGCAGATGGTTCATGTGAGCAGATGAATCCGACTCTGACCTCGACTGAATTCATCAGGTCTCCACACAAACAAGCTCATTTACTGAAGAGAGCATTAAATCATGTTTTAATTTCAAAGATGGGTGAAGCCCCTACCAAACATTAAGAAATACTGAATTACTAAAACTTCCCATTACTTCCCAGAATAGTTTAAAAAAACACAACAAAAAAATCCCCAACAACGAAACACCACAACAAAAAATCCCAAAGCAAAACAAACAAAGAAAAAACACAAACAAAACCACAAACCCCCACCACACAGGCAGGAAGTCTTTTCCCTTGTTTATCTGTTCATGAATAAGTAAACTAGCCATTTCACAACACATTTCTAAATACGTGACTCAAACTACTGTTTTAGAGTTAAGAAGGTATCACAGAGTTTCATTTCGTATCACATTCATTTTGTATTTATCAGCCTCTCACACTTTTTACAACACAGTATTTGGTAAGTATAGGAAGACTTCTGACAGTTTTTCAAATAGTTGCAGAAAATGTGTTTCAATTTAGATCCATTAATCCCTACCTTCCATAAGAATTTCTTCATTAATATCCCACACTAGCTATTAAACAACAGGACATGATCTACAGTATGGAATTTCATGCATAAAAATATTGTAAATCATTCTTACCTGCTGCAAGCTAAGTATAAGTGTTTTAGCACACTGGATTTTGTCTATCTGTCTTGTTTTACTCATCGTTTCTTTAATAATATCACCATAGTCGTTGTAATACTTGGAAAAAATAAAAAAAAGGTTAGCTTTCAATTTTAGTTGAAAATGTTAACAACTACTGAATTTTTCAGAGAACAACATCTAAGATTTGCTATTTAAAAAAAAATTTGAACATTTTCAAAGGGAAAAAACCTAACATGTTCATGATTACATCATCAAAATTATATCCTAAACCACCTCCAAAATGATAAAAAAAATAATCAAATCAGAAAGAGTATCCACCTCTTTTCAATTCTTCTCCTTAGTAATACTTTAGAGGCAGAATGACCTATTTATGTTCAAGGCCATGACACATTTGTTAATGACACGTGTTCACCCCTTCAGGGTACAAGATTGGAATCTAATCTTTTTAGTAACTCCTACAACTCTGGTGGGGAGTTTTCTATTTTCTCTGCTGAAAGGAAGCACTTAAGTATACCATCATAGCCATAATTTTTCCAATTAAGACAGCTGCCTGTTCAGTTCTTTAAGTATTTCAGGTTCAATAAAGACCCAATTAGTTATTTAGAGATTCAAAATATATGTAGGGCATTCAGACAAAAGCAGGCTGCCCAAATTTTAAATTTTTTTTTAAGGTAATCACCAAGGAGCAAAGCTGTATTATGTTCACAAAATGAGAACTCGTATTATTGTGCAGCTGTGAATCCCAGGAGCCAAGAAGGGGTTTTTATATTTAAGATAGAAACAGATATAAAGATCACCTTTTTTTAGGGGTGGGGGGTGGGGGTGTGGAGGGCAGCAGCAGGCAGGCAGTGGGTGGAACACACAAAAGTTTTTTTCTCTTCTACAAAGTTTAAGCTGAAATTATCTGATGAGGCTAGCCATCATCGAGTTGATCTTTGTGAGAAGATTCTCAAAAGGCCTGCTAAACTAATAACTGAATTAAAAATATACCATTGATCAGGATAAGAAAATAAATCTATTAAAAACAACGTAAAAAATAATGATCAGGTTTCCTTCCTTCCTCCCCACACATTGGAACTGTGAAATCGATCTCAGTCATTTTATTCCCTTCTTACGGAAAAAGAACTTTCGAAGGCCTACAAACTACCAACCGTGGAGTTTTGAATTCTTCGCATTTTGAGTCAGTTATCTTGTAAGGTAAAAAATAAATAATAATTATAAAATCCACAGCTACAGTATTCTGGTAGTTTTATGAAGTATCACTAGTAGGCTTCAGATTTACCTTCATATATTGCTTGAAAATGTCTGCAGCTGTATTCATTTCCACCACAGTATACACAATGAGTTTACAGAAAGCTGCAAGTAGATTTCTTCTTTTGTGCAATGCTTCAATTTTGCTAGCTTCATCATCTTGCTGTCCATCTAGAAAGAGTTCAGAACATGAAAATTGACAGGTTTAAATACTTCATATTTAAGCATTTATATATGAAGTGATGTGGGCTAATGGTCAGGATTCAGAAAATCAAATCTCAATTCTGACAGCAGTGCACTTTATTGCCCACTGACAAGGCTTTTTTCCTGATACAGAGACATATATATTTGTGCCTGTTAAACCAAACCTTTATCACAATTATCCTAGATGTCCCCAAAACATAAAATGCTTTAATCAGCTGCTGACGTTTAAAAGACAAACCTACCTCCATGCCCATGCACACCTCTCAATGCCAAAAAAAAAAAAAAAAAGAGAAAAAAAAACACAAAAAAGCATAGGCCAACAAATATATTAGTTAGAAGGCAAATAATATAAAGGAAACATATGTTTTGTACAAACCTGCACTATTGTTATCATCATCCTGATCAATGAAGACATGATCTAAAATAAAACTGAGTAGTTCAGATTGCAATGAAGAATCAGGAGTATAAACAAGTGGCTCCAACATGTCACGTCCTCCTGTCATAATCTGATGACTGAAGATCATCAACACATCACACAGAATTGTGAAAGCCTATTAAAAAGAAATCGTAGTGAATACTTGCTTGGAAACTGGATTTTATTTAGAATAATGTATTTCCACTTAACAAAATACTTAGAGCCCAATGGTGTACACAGGCCACTTAAGTCAACAACTACACAGGCCAACTGGAAGTTAAAATGTGCATAGTTTCTTACAGGAGGTTGCTGTATGAAGACTGGGTCTCCAAATAAAAACATTGCACAGATGAAGCCAACTAAATATCAACATATTGTGAGATTAAAACATGAGGAGCCTGAAACTCCCAAATTCTGCCTGAAGTATAGTACATTAGGTCACTACAGAACTTTGTGGACACCAACCACAGTACAGTCTCCTTTCTTCTTTCTTTTTTTTTGTTGTTGTTGTTTTTTAAATTGTTTCGATCACATTTGTAAAACGTCTAACAGCTGAGGTCACTCAATCCCTTTAAATCCAAAAGTATGTCTTGCTTCCAAAAAAGCAACCACCTCTTCATTTTGCTGGCTAACTTGTGCATCTGACATCAGATTTAAATGTCTGTACTCCACCTCCCTGGAAAGTTCAAATGTATCAGTACCTAGACTGTCATTCTTCAAACTAACAGACCAAGGCAACACCCTGCTTAGTGCTGCACCTCATCTCTTTCACTCTAATCTCTTCAGTACTTCCATTTTAATGAACAGATTTGTTCTTTAACTCCTCAGAGCAAATACTACCAATTTCCTGGCCACAAAAATACATATGCTCCTCTGAATTTCCTTGTGCCCTTTCATGAGATTAGAGAAGGAAATCAGAACTATGGCTACTGTACCCTATGTGACTCAGGCAGTTCTAGTTTCTAGACCATTCACCTGAGTCTGAGAGTTATATAGCCTTTTAAAGAGACCTCACTTTTGTTACTCACACTTCCACACCCTACACGTTGCGATTTTGACACTAGACAGCTCTCCAACATAGAACATGCCTATTCAGTTCCAGGAATATTCTTGTTATAGCAAGAGTTTCAAAAGCTGCAATTGTGCAGCTCAGTGGACCAGATATTCAACTTCAAGCTCAACCAGGTTATTATTACCTTTAGCAGCAAAAAGGCTCCTGGCTTTCTATTTGTTTAATTAAAAACTATTCCCAGAAGATAGTTTGGTCCTCCCCCCCCCCCCCCAAAAGATACTTTATTTTTCTCATTTTAGCATTCTAAAGGTTGTTAAAGGCATTTACTTAGAATTAATTCTGCTATCAGTAACCTGTGCTCTTCACTGGAATCTGAAACCCCTCAGTGTCCCAGCTAGAGAACTATTTGACAACAGACTGGAAGAGACTTAGGCCCTACAGTTTAACCTTTTCCTTTGACCCTGTTACCCTCACAACTAAAGATAAGTATGTCCCAAGATGATGTCTCAATTCTTTTTGAAACAGAAGAAAAATAGAAGACAACCCCCAAAACCTTCACACCTAAATTTTCTTCAAAAAAGCCAGGACTTTCGTCTCCTGCCCGAAATGCCAGGCACTACTTGCATCAACTAAATACCTACATATTTTATGTCTGAAATATCCAAGAACTTAGTTCCAGCTAAAACTTTCCCCCGCAAAGGACAACTACATGAGGGACTGACTATGAACCTGGTAAAATGAAAACTGCTCACATCTTTTCCAAGCAGTACATTATTGTTGAGGCTTCCAAGCATTTGCTAGAATGGTCTCCAGATATTTCTGAACAATACTGTTAACAATTGACCAGTGTGTACGTGTACCTAAGGGTGACCACAAAAAAGAAATACCACTTCCCAACAAAAAAAGCCCCTAGGTTACAGCACATACATGTGCATGCATAAAAACAGACTCACTCATGTTAAGTACCCTTTCTTTTTCTCCTGATTCAGAGATCCAAAAAAATCCTGGGACTCTGAAGAACTGAGGAATATATTCTGTATGCAGCATCATGGTGAAGGGAAACAGACAAGTTTCTCCTGTATGTTCTCACAGGTTTACAGCAAGAGGAAGAAAGTTGTTTTCACTGTTCTTGAGTGGATAGGCACATATATATCATAGTACAGAAAGCATTCAAAGATAGAACTAAAAAAGTAACTTCTCTCTTTTAAATAGCTGTCCCTAGCTCTTCCAGCTCAGTGTCTATGAATCCACAATCAGCTCCTCTGGAGGTGCATGTCATGACCACATGGTAAGCAAGAGCTTTGAAATGGAACTCTCCCACCTAACTTAAAAACCAGAAAGCTTCTACGGTACACTGGCCCAGTCATTGTTTAAAGAAACAAACAAAACCCTCCTTTGAATAAAAGTTTATGCTGCCTAAAATTACTAGAAAGAATCAAATTTAAATTGATTCTGAAATCCTACCTAAATTACCTAAAGGAGGGCAAGCATAGAAGTACAGTAGGTATTCACACTCAAAGAGCGTTCAGCCTAAACATCCAAGATGCACCACATTCCCACATAAGCCCTAAAAATATTAGCAAGAGGAACTTTTCAACTGCTTTAAAAGTGTAATATTAGAAGACTACAAGGATAAACAACAATCACTAACCTGTTCCTTAACAGCAGTGTTTACATTGGTCAGGTAGTGTTGACAGATTTGACAGAACACTCTCATCTGCTTCTTTAGACGTAGAAGATCCTCCTTTAAAGAGAAGGATTTCATATAACTGTTTTGATTTTTAAATTTTATAGTCACATTTAGTGTATGCATTTTCACAGAGCTATCCACCACAGGCCTCATATGTAGTCATAACATTCAAGTCCACTGTGTTATTTAAAAATCACTATTACAAATAAAAATAGCAAGTAGCAATTTCCTCAATTTTGTCATCCTGTGTACCACAAAAAGAAATGGAAGTTGGGATGAAAATAGTGAAGTAAGTTATTAATAGTAACACACCCCCCCAACCAAACCTAAAAACACCCTACCAACCACCACCACCCCCACTGCCAAAAAAACCCAACCAAAACTAAAACCCAGACCAGAAAGCATTTTCTCTTTAAAATATCTGTATTTTCGACCTTGAGGATAGATTTTAGGTTGCTGTTTATAACTAACTCAGACAAGGCTACATGGTATTATTTTATTTTTTTTAACTCACTGCTTGGGGATAAAGTAAAATGTCAGATGAGAGTTGGGGTTCTTCCCCTCTTCCATGGCGGGGGGGAAGTAGCTTTATAAGTGTTGCAATAACTTCAAAAAAAGTAGATTATTGAGCAAATGAAGTATCAAATTGGTAAAAATACCAGCCACATATGCGGCATAGTTGGTGTTACTCAATGATGTGAAGATTCTAGCCCAAGCAGAACTGGGGAAGTCATATTACAAAAGACCAACTGTGTACCAGCATCACTCCAGACAAAGAAGAAATACCCCTGAGCAGTTTAAAAACTATGCATGCAATCTAAACCAAAACAAGGCTCTCCCTTCAAGAAAGCAGGTAACACACTGGTACAGAGTGTCATTTAATCTCAACAGGAATCACAAAAGCAACAGCTGCTTCTTGACTATGAGTTTAAGTATAATATGATTTTAGAACACTTTCACTAACTTTTCTCTCAACATTTACCATTCAGATTACTATACTGATGTTAAGAGAATTACACATGGGAATATTTTCTTTCCTTTATACAGAATTATTCATTTAAATTTTAATAAAAATTGCACTATTTATATAGTCTTTTATTTTAGCAGCCTGTATTATGAAGTTAATTCCCATACTTAAGTCGACCTGCTCACAAGCGGCACACACTTAGTTACTTTTGTCACAGAAGAAAAAACAACACAAAAAACCCTCTAAACTTGCAAATAAAACCAAACAAAAAAATCATCTTAGGCACAGTACATTTCCATCACTTCCGGTTCTGTGCTTCAACAACTTTGCTGTTATGTTCCATTGGCATTGAACAGAAATCAATGGAACTTCTGTACGTACCAGATATATTTGGCAGCAGCCAAGCAGTTACATACAATAAAATATTTGTGGTTCAGAAGTTAAACCTACGAAAGCTTTAATTTACCAAATTTTTTATTATACAGGAGCAGAAAATGGTCTCAATAAAGGAGCACTTTTCAAATAAGTTCTTTTCATTCCTGCTGAAAGTATTACAAATTACATTTTACTGCAAAATAGCTAAGTTAATCTTCATTTCTAACCTAACCTTGCAGTATTTCGTTCAGCTTCTGCCATCAGGCTTGTAACAAACCTTTAATCACTATTACAAAAAACTCAAGACTCCTGTTTACCCTTTAAAGAATAAGATAACAAAGCCTCCAAATCCTTCACTCACGTAAGTGGCTCTCAACAACTATGCATCCCCTTCAGATCTGATATTTTTTGTTTTGGAAATGTTATAAGCCATTAAAACCTAGATGGTAAACTAGCTAGCCAGCCACTGTTGAAGAAGTTCACATTTATTTAAGACACCTTCAGACTCTAATTACTGAATCAGTAAGGCCACAATTATACATTGGACTAACGATGTCTTAACACAAAAAAAAAAAAAAAAAAGAAAAACCACCATAATCTCACAAAGGTGTTATCTGTTATAAAAACCATTAGTACAAGTTACATAGCATGCTTCTCCACTCCTGTATCTACCAGAAGCTCATATTATCACACCCTAAAATAAAGAAAAAAGAAAAAAATTTATACATCCTCACGTTAAGTTCACTGTAAAAATGGATTAAAAATTACAATTTATTGATTATAATTTATTAATATTGTGAGTTCTCTTTGTTTTCTCCCTAGTAAATTATGGCAGATGCATAAAATTTTTTTCTTAAATTAATTAGAAGTATGGCAAGCAAAGTGTTTAAAAAACCTCAAGAATTTACTTATTTCATCTCTGACATAAATATGGGATGTGTTATCAGTAACTCCAATAACAAAGTGCAACTCCAGTGTAAATTCCAGTGAAAGAGCACAAAACGTACTCTTCTTACAGAGCTGTAGAAGGTTTCCAGAAAAAGTATGTTTGACTAACTTTTTTTTTGTTAGAGAAATCATCGAAATGTTTCAGCACTTACAAACTCTGTTCCAAACTGTCTAGCCTTTCAAAAACCATTTTTCATTAGGCAGTTTGCACATCAAACCACCTAATCACCCTCTTCAAGCAATGCTGTCCAGTGCATACAAGAAACCTTAATCCTTCCCCCAAGATTCTTCAAGAAGTGAAATTAGAAGGATGACATTTGCCAGAGCTCTGCCCTTCAAGATTACTATACATAGAACCAGAACAGGCCCTCTTATTAGTCCCTCAGAAAGTCTGAAATTTAACTTAATCTTTTCACATCTTTATTTAACAACACATTTAAAAGACTGATGAAGAGCAAAGTTTGACTGAAACATACTGAGCAATAAGAATACTACGATAGTATGCAAATTCTTGTATCTCACCGACTTGTCACTGATACTTCACAGTTTGCAAACAAATTCAAACCCATTACTTAAGAGCAGTAAGACTGACTATATAGTTTTCTAATTGGTAGTCTACCCCTCCTTACCATTGTTACTGTGCCAGACTAATAGGTATTGCATTTATTTACTACAATTACTTTAGAATTCTGTCAAGTTAAACATAATAATGACATTTAAATAATAAAAACACAACAATTTAGAGAAACACTAGGTTTAAAAGGCAAGCATTCCACTACTAAAACTATGGCTTTTTAAGAACTTATTAGAAAAGCAGGTTTAGGCAGGTATCAGTATAAAAAAAATTCTTAGTCTTAATTCCATCACAGTTCCCACTTGATGACACTGCAGGTATGTACAAATATTTACTAATATAACTGGAACAAGGCATACCTTTGTGGAACTGCTTTCAGTAATTTTTGCTAGCTGCCAAAGGATTACATAATGAGTACACTGCAGTGCATGAATAACAATCTGAAATCAAAAGGAAGAAACACATTAGATGACAAAGCCCAATAAAAGACAAGCTACTTACTGTTGTACCTAAAGAACACATTTTAACTACAGACCTGTTCTGGCATGTCTCCATTTTCAATGCCAGTTTTCAATAACTTGTAGTTGCAGCCAAACAAGTCCCATCTTGATAGATCATGAGCACTGGAAGCATTAGAAATGAAGCAAAGATGTAATTTAACACCATTTCTGCAACTTGATGTTAACAACTACTAAAAGCTTTACTGGTCAAACAAACAAATTTTTAAAAAAACAAACACCCCACAAATACCCCCCCCCCAAACACCAAACAAAACCCCCAACACCACCAGAAAAAAAACCTGAAGCAAGCCCCCCCAATTTCCATTTTGTATACATTTCTTCATATATTCAAAATGCGTCATGTTCTGCACAACTCTCATTCAAACTAAACACTCCAAGTTACACTAAAAAACCCACAAAACCAACCCCCCCAAACCCTGACAGATGTTTGCAGAAGCCTACTTACTTGTGAAAAGCAGTGATTCTCTTCAGTGTTGACAAGACTTGATATGCATCATCTTCATCAGGTTCTTCCCCCTATTTAATAATCATATAGTAAGATATCCCAAGCAATGTATGCTAAGCAAACTAGGGAACTTGATTTAAAAAAATCAAACAAACAAACAAAAAAACAAACAACAACAAACAACAACAACAACAAAAAACTACCGAGCCTCGAAACAGCCCCCCCCCCCCCCCCCCCAACCAACAACAACTGGGGGAGGGAGAACTGCATCTAAATGAATTATCAATGACACATTTGTTTTCGGTAGAGTTAAAGAGTTAAGAGAGAGTGTAGCAGTTTATGTTTAGAAATAGCAGCATAAGGAGAAAAGGGAGGGGGGTGGGAAGGAGGGACAAGGGGAAAAAACGAAAAAAGTCTAGGATAGTGGAATACAATGTATTATGTACGTGCTTCCATATTCTCTGAAGAATCCAGCAGAGGCCACTGTCAGACAATAGATACTGGACTACATGGGCCACAGGTCAGTACCTCAATCTTACTTTAATCACAGAAAAAAAAAAATCTCTGAGAGAGGTAAGGGAAGTGTTTTGTTCTAATTTTCCCGCAAGTTCTAACAAACTTGCATTTGGAGGAAAAAAAGAGGGAAAAAAAAAAAAGGAGTAAAAAGGAAAGGGTCCAAAAAGTAACTATTTCAGTACACAGGATGAACTATCTAAGGTCACAGAAACTCCTCAGTGTATCAGACATACTGCAAGTCCAACACGTTTTACTGTTCTGTAATTGAACAACCTTATCAAAGCACTATGGAGATTTCAACACGTCTACCAGAGTATTTGCCATTTTCCTTCAAGCCAACCATCTGACATTTCATTTCCTTGCTTTACCTCTCATTCTTTGCCTCACAAAGTAGGAAATAAATGGATTACTAGGCATATTTCTTACACAGTCCACATATGTCTAGGTTTCTAGAGTGGAGTCCTAGTTCAGGCCAATAAGCAAGAGGAACAGGAGCAAAGCTTGATAAAATAAGTCTACATCTGAGAAGTGTGGAGAATAAAGTAATCAAAAAGACACTTCCCATGCTCATTATCACAGATCAGGAGAAGGAGGAACAAGTTTTGTCTGAATGTCTGAGATCCTACACAGTGAATTTAAATACTGGACCAGAAAATTCTCACTCTTCAGATTAGCACAGTGTGGGAACAAAGTGATTTTAAAACTATTAACTGCATCTGCTTGCATTCAGGAAGGGAGGAGGAGTGTCTTCTAGAGACTGTGATATTTAAACAACAGCAACATGCAATCACATGCAAGACTAGCAACATTAGTACATCTGAGGAGAATCCTAGTGGAATGACAATGCTACATCTTTCAAAAACATGAGCTTCAAAACGTAAATGTGAAAAGCATGATTTCATACTTTATCTGAAATTTCTCTCAAATTCTCAAAACACACTTGTCAAAAGGAGATTAAAATTAAAGACTCACTGTCCTAATACAAAAGAACAGTCTGAGTTCACATAATTACAGCAATGATACTGTTGTGTTATTGTGCTTGACTTAACAGTTTTGAAAGTCAGAGGGAAGTTCCCATCCCTAACTTACTGACTTGCATAGGAAGGCAGAAAAACATACTGGAAATATTTACAGGGGCAGGAAAAGTTGATCTTGCACATTAAAATACCTCTTGCAGGAAGTCTTCAAGAAGTCGATTAAACTTGTCTGCCAATTCATCTATTAACTGACTTCTTGCAATGTCAACCCTGTTGAAGATTGTGAATTCTTCATTACAGAGAGCGTGGTATGTTTTTGAGCAGGCTTCCAAAACATCTATATCTGTGTGCTTCTCCACAATATCCCGGATTTGTCGCAGTAAGGCATCCAAATGCTACAAGAAAGATGAGGCGCGGAAAAAACCAAATGTATTCATACATATATAAACACACGCTTATTCGTAAGAAACCTTAAGGAATTTTAAAAGATAAATTCCATTTATTGCTTTTGTAATTATGATACAGAACACAAAACACTTCTAGAAAGCTGGTGAAGCGTCTGAGTAAATTAATCTATTTAGCAAAAATTAAGTAGGAGTTTGTCAAAGGCTAAAGATTCAATGCATTTTAAAGTCATTAAAAATTTGCAATTGTTGGTATGGTTTTATCCAACACTTGAATTTGCAATGACAACTGAACTACACAGAAGCATTTATCTCCCACTCACACAAACATTTATACATGGTCTTAAAAGCTGTATAATTGAAGATTTAGTTTCATAACACTCAAGTGTCAGCACTGAAACCAACTTCAGTTGTTCTTATATGCCTCCGCTCAACCCGAGTTGCTCACTGCTGTTCTATCATTGCTAATCTATACTGTCACCTAAACATTTTATTACTTTTTTTGACCCTAACAATTTCCAGCTATTTCCTTCACAATACAACAAAATAGTGCATCTGAGAAGGAGAAAGTAAAGATGAGAACAGCTTACACCAACTTCACCACCGTAGCAGATAAAATGAGAGCAGTAACTATGTAATTTGTGATCTGGTAGTTTTCCCCTTTTTCATGCAATGAAGACAGTGGTTTATTAGATTCAGTGACCAGAAAAAGAAAACTTATCAAGCTATTTCTACAAGCTTTATTTGCAAGCAGCATACCTCAAACATGACCATAACCCAACATTAAATGCTCTCGCATAAAGTTCATTTAACTGGCAAGATTCTTTCTTACAAACTCCCCACACAGGCCTTGGAAAACTCAAACTTTCAGTATCTCTAAGAATGGCAGTCAGTCACAGCTCTGAAGTCCAAGTCTCACTCTCAATAAGAGTTATGATAAAGTCTCACTTACACAAAAAACCACACCTACAATGGTGACTGAAATTGCAGTGACTAAGTCTAAATTCTGTTTTTTCTCCTTTTGTGTTAAGTGTTATTGAATGTTACCTTACCTTTTCTAATCGCCCTGTTGTATAAATTTCCAGATCGAAGTACTGTGGTAACTGCAGTAAGTTGGTGACTTTTTCTGCATCTACAGAATACTGTAAAATTGACAAGGAAAAAAGTTTAAATGAAAAAGTCTTGAACAACACATTTTGTTACAGAGCAAATATTAATAAAGACTAATAAGAAAAAGTTAAGACTTGTGCCAGCTATACAGCTAGTTACAGAAACTATATTTGTTAACATTTCAACAACAGTCCATCAGCAAGAAATAGAATTAAACCTACCTTTGCTAGCAACTGAGGAAGTGCCACTGCAAAAAGTTCAGTAATTTTTGTCCTGTCATCCAACTGGGTTTTCTTTTCCTTTGCTGTCAGCACCTAAAATATTGGTATTGTGAAGATTTTACAACTAAAAGTTCTGGTGCAAAGTTTCATTATCATTAATGAAATGACAATTAGGTACACAGACCTTCTAATATCACTGTAAAATATCAATGTAAAAAAAAGGGGGGAGGGCAATAAAAAAAACATTAAGGATTCAAAAAATGCAATTTAAAGTTACACCTAATACTATTGAGATTATCTTGAAAACAGAAGTGACAATCTAGAACAAAAGGTTTACCTTCCCTGCAACAAAATACCATCATCAAAATGCTTTTCTTGACAATCAAAGAACAGCAAATGTTTCAGTTTACTTAGGATTTGTAACGATATTTATTCAATTCATACATCAATCTGATCTTCATAAAATTTTTCAATCTGTACCTAAACAGGTTCCTTACCAAAAGCTGCACCAGTCATGAAAGCAGCTCCCTTCCCTGCTTCATGCCCCAGTAAAAGAGGGCTGCCTAAACTCTATATAATCAGAGAAAAGCCAACTGGTGGACTGCCCTCCTTCCAAAGAGTCTATGAAGTACATTCCCTTCCCACATTTTGCTCTTTCAAATTGGAAATAGTTTTAGCTTTCCCAAACACTGTTTTTTGTTGTCCTTTCCAACCAATACTTCTTTCAAAATCTATTTTGTATTACCTTTAATAGCAAAACCAAATGTAGCCCAAACAGTATTAAGCATGTGCCAAAGTCCAGAAAAAGTGAACAAGACAGGTTAGTCAGATACTGGAAGCTGCAGAGACTGAAGCTGAACTTCTGAATTCAGTCCCTTCAGCAGCAACAGCCTACAACCTTTTCCTTCTTCCCACACTGCCCCCACATAGCCATTCTCACATCTCTAGAGGAGTAGTTTTTTGCTTCCTACCCTTTTCCCTGTTCCTCTTCCCACAGGAGGATGACATTCAGCTGCTTGCCGAATTGTACAAAGCATTATTTCAATCAGTGCGCTTTCCTGTCTATCCGTTAAAGCTGAAATTTAAGAAACAGATGTTAACACACAGCTTGATTTTTCATTTTCCACCAGTATTAGTATCTAAGGATCAAAATATGTTTATTTTTTAAAAGAAAAAAAAGACAGGCATTTAGGCCAATAGCTCATTTCCAGGGTGGCTGTGGCACAGGGGATAGAGAAGATAAGCACTTTACAAAACAACACAAGAAAATATTTAAAATTGAGGGAATATCACTGGATGAGTCACAGGACAGGATGAAACAAATACCAAAGTTTTATAGTAGTTTTAGTTCTTTTTCATTTTTTAGAGGTCCATTTACTAGGACCTATGAATTACAGAATTATGCTAGGGGCTTTGTTTGGTTTTACTGTCATTAAAGAAATTACAGTATTTTTCCATGGGGTAGTTTTAGCACTCAACAGATGAACCAGGTTCACAAGCAACTTAGTTTCCCTAATGCCAGAAGTCCAGCCTCAACCTGTGGAACAACAGGGCAACTGGACATGGCGTGCTTATTCCCTCTCTTTTCTCCCTCTTCCCACTATTGTTTTTCTGTGTCTCACTTCCATACAAGAAGTGATCTCTTTCTACTCTTCTTCATATTTTATAATTAGTATTAGTGGTTTATTGTAGTCATGTAAAAATAGAGAATATTATGGGGACTCATAAATGTAAACATTTTATTTCCTTATAAACCAAGACTAACAGAAACTGCATAGCAATATAAAGAAAGATCTACAAAAATCTCTTACGTTCTTCTCCATTGAGAGGCTCCTCCAACAGAAGACTGTTCATACATTCCCAGTCTTTCAAGAGATCTGTTGCACAGTCCCACATGCTGTCCACAAGATAAGCAGCATGTTCATGCAACTAAAATGAGAACAGGTTAAGTATTTTTCTTTATCAGCAATAAAGTTCATTACAGAACTTGCTATAACACAGGGTATTTTTCTCACGTGGCTCCTGTCTGTGGCAAAAAAAAGCAGAGAAAAAGCTCTCTGGTTCAACAGAAGCCTCTTTTCCCCAACTTTTCCATTAACTTAAAATGGAAACCAGACCAACTGCTACAAAGAGTAGTGCTACAAGATCTGTCAGAGGTCGGAGGACAGACGGGTGGGGGTTGTGTGGGGTTTTTTTGTTTGTTTTGGTCTCTCCCCCTTTGTCCATCTCCTAAATCACAATTTTTTTCCACCTATATATTAGCATGAAGAATGACAGAAGAATATTTGTCAGAGTAGAGCTCACAGCCTGTCTCAACACTGTGTACTGGACAGATCCTTCAGATAACACAGCTACACAAAACAGTCCTTCAACCTATCCTTCAACCTACAGGTTGCTCAATAGGAAAACCAGGACACATTCATGGTTATTAACTAATGAGTGGAGAAAAGAAAAAACAACAAATTAATTAAAAAAAAAATTAAAACAAAACAAAAACCAAAAAACAAAACACACCGCAAAAATAAGGATATCCCTGAAACTCAACTTACTTCACTTTCCAAAAAGAAAAACACTAATGTCTTCACAAGGTTAGCATTTGGACTTTGTCTTCCCCTCCTTTTAAGTATTCCATCATCTTCAGGATCTCTGCGGCTGAAAAGCCTAAAAAAAAAAAAAAATGTCAGGACAAGTTTCTTCTTCATTGCCTTTGCCACAGTCAATTCATATCAAGATACTGTTTGGGGTTTTTTTTTTTTTGGTTTTTTTTTTTTTTTTTACAGACACACACTTAATACCTTGCTGCTTGGCTCCACATTCTATTTTGAAAGGAAGTAATTTAGGACAAGTATCATTTGAACAATTTCATATATGCCGAGTTGGTATTTCACTGACTGTTTCCAGTGGAATGTATAATTATAACAAAATACTTTACAAACATCAGTCATAATTGCAGGTGCTTGAGGTTCCATGCTCCTCTATAACAAATTATGTTTTCTGAACCTCCCCCACATGAGACTTTAAAGCAGCAAAGAAATACTGGAAGAAAGTCTGAAAAGGATTAGATGGAAATTCTATTTTGTTTCCCTGCACACCTGATGTGTTGAATCTCTCTCTCTCTTTTTTTTTTTTTTTTAATTTTTTATTTTTAAACTAGAAAAACACTTTATTAAATGGTCGTGTGAGCCAACTTGGCAGGGGGGAGGAACTACAAAAGGGAAAATACTCCTTAAGATGCAAGCACAAGTTTTAGGTACCAAACTACATGAGCATTTTTAGATGTTTCACAGAACACAGGGAGGACAGGAAAGGAGAAGACAGAGGAGTGTTTTTATTATATTCCCTGTAGGTATAAGCTTTTAAAGCACAGCCTTCAAAATTACTCTCTATTTCCCATTCAGAAGAACTACAACAGTTCAAAAACTACAGCAGTGTTGCATTTTCTGTAAGTTATTTCTTAAGGCCACTTCATTATTCAGTTTTTCCTTTCCTTAATTTAAACTAATCAGAACTGTAGTATTAATGCACACACTAAAATCTACAGGAACAAGAAGTTAACTATAATTTCTCCACCTTACTTTTTATAAAGAAATTCCCCTGCGGCAACAGCTACTGGCCGATGAGCTGAATAAACCAGATGGTATACATTTTCACAGTCTTCTGCAGTCAGAACTTCTTCACTACTCCTAGGGGTGGGGATGGGAAGAAGGAAAGGAAAAAAAAAAAAAAAGCTGAGTCAATATAAAGTATGAACTCTAGTGAGGGAGATGGAAATGAAGGAGAATCTAAACCTTTTCCTTCAATTTATCATCCTAAAACCTGAAACAAGTTAGCTTAGTTCCAAAATCTTCCTAGACTAAAATTACTGATAAAGTATGAGCATTCGGTGGAAGGTTATACTCAAAAGTTCAACTATAGTGTAACGTTCAACACGTCTTGTATTTCTTCAGTTCAAATATTGCAGGATAGCTTCAAATTAGGAAGGCTGAATTCTGAGTTTCTAGCCTTTACACTTATTTAACTATGGTAGGTAAGTAACAGCACTGTTCTAGGCAGATTACTTTTGAAATTCCAATATGTTCCAGCGTAAGATGCGTAGACATTTCTCTAGAGTTTGGATTATCTTAATTCTGTCAAGCTGCTGTCCTCACCCACAGGTATGAGAAAATACTTTTAAGTTTTAATATCTGTTGTAGGTCAGAAAAGGAGATACATATGTACTTACTGTAAAACAAGAGTGAGTAATTTTATTGCTTGGACTGCAACATCATATTCCTTGTCAAGAGTCATAGACACAATTCTATCCTAAGAACACAAAAGAAAGTATTTTCAAAGAGGAAAGAAGTGTAATACAACTTTAAAAAAATTCATATGTACTTAAAGATATGAAGTTACACTAACCTTGAACCGACTGGTGAAGAGTTCCAATTTGGAATTAAGCTCTTTATTATAGTAAAGCCCTTGCAAAGCAGTTAGGCATTTGAGTCTTACTTCCCCTTGCTAAAATAAAATTAAGAACTGGATTAAAAGTCAAGTATAGCATACAGATGTGATCTTCAAATCATACAAGACAAGTTTCTTTTGCAGTCTGAACTAATTCAAAGACCAAGATTAAATATTGCCAAGATATACTATCAATAATCATGTTAATGACATAAGAATATGTCCTTGTTTGTAACAAACCAATGAACAAACCAAAAAACGCCTGTCACTGTCTTACTGCAGTTAGTATCTCTGTAAGTCAAAATACACTTGTTTCATTCTTTGAAGATGTACTGTTAAGTGCTTGAGATATTTCTAAGTAGAATTTACATGTTTCCTTTCACTTAAATTAGAACTGGCGATATCTGTATCATTAAGGACCATCTCTTGTTACATCAGAATTACCAAGTAGAAATACTCCTCCTGAAGTGCAAGATCTACATTAGCAGAGAACATGTTTTAAGGTATAGATACAGAAATACTTTTTGGAAGTCTAGGACAACTGGCTTCACGCAGTTTCTTATAACCCCACTGCCAGAGGTGATTGTTTTTTCATACCAAACCCATGAACAGCATAGCATGAGTAAGCATCCCTCATTTGTTTCACTTCAAATTCAGTATCTTGAAGTCTCCAATGAGGCAGACAATGTGCTGCCTCAGCAATGAATCAAGGAGTATTTGTAAACTCTATCTGTTGACCACTCCAAGCAGAGAATAATCTCAAACTGGTAGCTGGCAAGTAACAGCTTGAGGCACTCATCAGCACAAAAGGGGACTTTTCCCATGCTTTTCACAGCTAGCTGAGAATGCTAAAAAGTTTCTTAACTTGGCAAAACAGAGAAACTGTTAGGCTATATGACTGGATTATTCCATGTGAAATGCATTAATTTTAAACAGTTAAGTATTATAAAGTAGAAGTCAGTATCAGCAATAAATAAATCGAAAAAGCCACTTCCTTACAAATAACAGTTCCTTAAAAATCTATATTCACTCTCTAAAACCATTCAAACGATTCAACTCTATTTTATATATATATATATGTTGAAATGCCTATGCTTCCGAGTCATAAGAAAAGCAGTGACTGATTAAAACAGGTAAGAAATCGGAACCTACTCTGGCAAGATCAACCACCAAAACCATGGAGTTATGCTTCATGATTCCGTTCCTTTTCCTCAATGCAGCTTACCTTATCATGCATAGTCCACCCTACATATTTTAAGTAGCTGTCATTGAGAAAGGCGTCACTGTACATCTTCATCCATATTCCAATCTCTTCAATACAGATAGCTCTTATTTCAGCAATTGCATCTCTGTGGAGAAAAGTGGGGCAATAGGATCAAACAGATGAATAATTAGAAATAACTTGTCACCAGCTTCCCAAATAAATTAATGAAGCTACAAATTACTTACTAAGAGAAACTTACCGGTATCTATGCACAAAAACACCTTTAAATATTGCATTCATCATGTTTTCTATTTCATCCTGATTTTCCTGAAGCTGAAACAATGAACAGAGTACATAAACAGTGAGCAGCACTTTTACACTCAGATCAGATGGTGCCGAAGCTAGACAAACTACATTAAGTTAACATTTGCAAGTGTGGCCATTAAATCCTTTCCCAAAATAGTCACAAACCTGTTTCACGGTACAATATGCTATTATTTAAGGAATTGTATATATCACAGCATACAAATTTTAGTAATTCTGACCACTGGAAAACTGTTCTTCGACTTTAACAAAGACATCTTAGGTTTCTGCAAGCTCCTCCTTAAGTTATTTATAAGAAAACATGACTTAATTTTCTAGTAACTTTTTAAGCCCAATGTTCAGCCCAATTTTTAATACATTTACTATGTTTTTATGGACACATATTATTAGAACAATACCCAAATCACGTGAACTGCATTACATGGAGTCTTTTCTGCACGCTAAAGAATGTGTAATCTAAAAAGACAAGATACAGATGAAGAACACTGCAAATGACTACATGGGCAGCATATACTCTGTTTTGAATACCTCTTTCCTCCTCATCCATTACATAATTACAAAGAAAAAATGCAGAAACTAATCAAGGTATTGCAGAAAAAATTAATTTAAGAATATGGAGCTGAAAAATAATGGAGGAGATAAATCCAGTCTCAGAGTAACAATGCAAGAGCAAGACATGCAAATGAGTTGAAAAATTATGTGTGTTGTGTTTTAAAACACAGAAAATTGTATTTGCTTTTAAAGTGCAAGAAAGTCAGTTAAAGGACTGGAAAACAACTAAATATTGTCAGTGGACAAGCATATTCTTTCTGCAGTTTGAACTGTAAAGGTAGGACAAATTGAGACAATGTTAATGAGAATAGTCAAGGATTGAGGAAGTTGACATTTTGGTGGATCAGATTGGGGGGGTGGGAAGAAGAAAAACCAACCCCAAAAAACAAAGCCAAAAAACCCACCCACCCACCACCAAAACCCCACAAAGAAACCACCAGAGATACTGCCCAGATTGGGGTGGGGGGGGAGCTGCACCCGCAGGGGAATGGGTACAAAAGGTAAAGGACCTCTCCTACAGATGTTTAGGAAAACAGCAAGAACGAACAACTTCCATAGCACCACAAGATTTGGGAATTTATGGAAGAAAGGAAAAAAACTATAAGGAAATACTTAAGAAGAAAAAGACTAAGTAGGAGGAAAAAAAGACTAACAAAGCAAAATATTTAACATGTTCTGGGCCTAAATCTAACACTTGCCCACAGTAGCCTCTGAAGTAAAAAGAGGGGGAAAAAAATTCAAAATATTAAAAAAGACGTGCAAAAAGAATCAAAGAATAAAGTGAATTTTAGTACTGGATAAGGCTAAGTTATAAATAAAACAAAACCTGAAATCAAACAAACAACTGAATGTTACTTCAAAGCCTACTTTCACTTAGTACAGGAAAAACAGAAAATCAAACCCAAAACTAGAAAAGCTGGTAAGAAATCCTAAGAGCTAATATACATAAGAGCAATTGAGATTGCGAGTGCTCACATCACTGCCTTTTCTGTGTGTCTATGTATTACTTATAATAGGACTGGTCCTGCACACACATCTAGCACAACTACATTTAACGGTTGTTTAAGGGATCAGTCTCAAACTGCAAGATCTTTTGTGAGATGAACAAAAGACAAAGTTGCTAGTTTATCTGAATTATCAAGAAAGTAAAAACGTTTTAACAGATAACACCACAAAAGTTGAAGAGCAAAAGTGAGATGTTTCCTTTGATCATGAGAAGGTTGTTTGTTTTAGACATTAGAAATAAAACAAAAAAAAAAAACCAACCCAAACACCAGTTCCCCCCAAAATAAAAACTTAAACCTGAATGAATTAGGGCTTTCAACAAGACAGCACTGTCAGCAATGAATCAGCAAGTCCCTTTGACACAAAAAGAAAGAAAAAAGTAGATTGCATTTTCAATTTTGATAGTGTGTTCTGTAGAAGAAAAAAAACCTTATCTATAGCCTTTAAACACACTTTCTGCTGAGATCAGTACTGACATCACAAAAGCAAATTTTTGCCCCAAGATCATGGGTTTCTTCTCTAGAAGCCAAAACCAGTCAGTGTACAGTAATTTCTGTTACATAATTGAGCTCAGTTTAGTCAAGAAATACAACACAAAAAAAAAAATCTATTACTGATTGCAGTCTCTCTTGCTAACTTTACTAAAACGGGACTATATGAAATTTTTTAAGAGCCTACATTTATTTTTTTTACAGAAAAACGGATGGTAAGAAGCACCTTTCAAAGTAATTTAAGTCTTTCAAACATTAAACATGAACACCTTAAAAGAACGAAACAGGGACTAGTAACAACCTTTAAAAAAAAAAATTACAGAACAAGATTAATTATTGTCATTTATCAGCACTCATCCTATGCATACCAGCTACAGACAGTTGCACTAACCTCCTTTCTTTTCTGTAGTAAGAGTTCCAGCCTATCATTAGCTCGTTTCCCAATTATTTTATTTCGTTCTGCTTCATACTGCCGTTGTGTATTGTCCATGTTAATACTAAGGTTTAATGCCACATTCACTAAAGCAGTCATCAGCTTCATGGCTACAAAAAAGAAAAAAGAATAAGGATTATTATTTAAAAGGTCACCTGATCTAAGAAAAATTATAAACAAAAATCTTGACACCTCCTCCTGCCAACCCTTTCTGTATTTATGAAAATATATTCACTGTATATTTCTTGACACCCAAACTTCAGCAGTGTTTTACTAAGCACTGCATCATTACTTATCAACAGAATAGAAAAAACACTGACATTTTGTTCTTTTCTTTCTGACAATTTTAGTACTAAAAGCATTATTGTTGAACTGAGACATAGGATATGCTCCCCTCCCCCCCCCAAAAATGAAGGTGGAATGTAAGATTTAAAAACATAGCCCAGGAAATATTATTAGAATCAGTTAGCAGACTGGTATTACCAAATCATTCAACCACAAACATACAAGTTTCTTTCTTCGAAAGGAAACGTCTTAGACAACCAACTCCACCATACCACACCATTCTTTTCCCCTCAATTTAATTTTAATCAGGGGCAGTTTTCTTTAAATATTCCTTTATTTGCATAAGCAGAGAAAGACATTAGCCAATTAGAAGCCAGAGAACTGACCAAAATGTAAAATACACTTGGGTGGGATTTTTTTGTGTGCTTTTATTTCTGTATCAACCCTTTTAAAAGGGGTACAGACAAATATGCCTATTCCAGAAACCAGGAGGTGGTCAATAGCATACTTGCTTTTCTTACGAACTTTTGTAACAACGAGGCATGAAAGGGCTTGCATTGGCAGAGCATACGCAGAACATTATGAAGCATGTATCACTAGCATAAAGTTGATGAGTAAGGCACAAAGACATGCAGATACATCGAAATATCATCACACACTGTGATCTCCAAGGATATCAGGATGAAAAGAACAAGTCTGAGCTAATCATAGAAACCAAAATTACTGCAAATAACAGTAAATATGGATATAAGGATTTTGTTGGCTGTCTCTATCCCATACAAAACACAATCTTCAAGAGTACAAACTGTAATCTCATATGAAATGCACAAGTAATTATGCAAAATCAACAGAATCAACTACTGATGTGAACAAACGCAAACAGACTACTGATAAAAATTATTTTGTGTGACAGAAATTAACATGCAACAGGGCAACTTCTGCAACTTTTATTCAGGCACAGCTCAAAAAAAAGTAGTAAAAGCTTGTTTTTTAAGAATGAAAATTTGTATTAGTCATATGGTACAAATTGATGATAGAGCATATATATACTCCTGAAATAAAAGGTTTTGTTCCTCTTCCCATAAATGCCTTGGCTAGTGGAAGTCTCTCAGCAGCAGCCTGATGTGCAGCGTGCTAATGTATATTCAAGAGAGATGATCGATGAAATAGAACAAATGATCAGATAGTCAGAACTGAAGATGGCTATAGATTGGCCAGTTGCAGTAAAGCTAACAAGAACTATTTCCAGTGTGGCAAAAACTCAGTTTCACGTACAGTCTAAATTCACCTTGTTCAGACTAGAACTGCTATAAGCCTTACATTAAGTGGACTGCTGCACAAAGCCATCTGAGACCCTTCTTCATTAATCAACGCAGGTTTAGGACTTATCCAAGAAGCTTCTTCTTTGTCCATATAATGATACACTTATTTAAAACACGCCATACTTAACTCATAAGGGATTTCTTTGTAATTTAACAGATTTGAAAAAAATCACGTAAAAAGGACAATTACTGAAAACCATACAGAAATTTAGTGACTGTATCACTGATGAAGCATTCTTTAAAATTACTTCTAATGCAATGAATGGAAATGCTACTTTTCAATTGCATTGTGCCACAGCCTCAATATACAGCACAATTGAAATTTGTAGTAAAAATTGCATCTAATCTAAAATATGACTCCTGTTTGACTTACTGCAGAGCATAAACAGGTTTGACTGCATCTGAGGTTAAAAAGATATCTACACCCTTATTATGATCAAAGACAAACTTGTAGAATCAACTGAAAAGTTTCCTTCTATTTACTTTTTCTACTAGACTTAAAGCTAACAAAAATTAAGTACTAGACAGCTGGTAAAGAATGCTTTGAAATAATGCTGGGTTTTTTTCAGTAATGAAAAACCAATAAAGACAAGGTAAGAAAGTTGTACCAAAACAAGTTGCATTAGACAAAAACTGTATCACACAATGAAACATGAGCTGCATGTCAAATATCAAGAAGTTCAACCAGAACAATTCTTTCCCGTGCAACACAAAGCATAAAATGGAAGCAATACAGAGATAATATAATTCACTGACCTGCCAGTGTGCTAGTGTGCCGAAATGCTCTGACTTGTGAGTCTGACAGCCCCGTAAGCAGTGAAATGACAGTATCCATCATATATTCATCATATATGATGCTATATTGACATTGTCGGACGAGTACTCCAATGAACTCACAAAAACTGGATTTGAACTTCTTCCACTGGGGACCAGCCATAGTAAGCGGATAATCTCCGCTATCCTATAAAAAAAAACAAAAAAGGAAACAGGAAACTTTCAAATGTCTTAAAAGTCATGTTATTAAATAAAGATTAAAAAGAGATGGGTACAACTTTAATGCCAAAATCTCTGGTGCCATAAAAATGATATATCAGAAGAACATGATTCCACAAATATGCATCTACTTTGCAGCTCAGGCTTGTTACATGCAGAGACAACATTCTACAAGTCCTACCATAAACCCGAACACAACTAGATATACTGAAATAACTCCTAATTTCTTCCTTCTGTCCTACTCCCTTAAAAAAAAAAAAAAGTAATTCATACCCCTTACAATCTGTTTCAGGTTACACTAGAACAAAAGAACCATCACATGAACAGTTAATTGACATGTTTAAGAACACTCAGTTCAGGACTATAATAAAGTTTACAGGGAGATGCTTACATATCAGACTGAAAATTCCTAAAGTCATAAAATGACCTACTACAGCACCTTGAACATAACAAATGTGTGTTCCTCTCCTGATTCAGGAACTTTTACAAATAACGGTAAAATGACGGGGAGGGGGGAAGTTAAACAAAACCATATTAAAGTTAATATGTTAACTTTAACTCTGTTAAAGTTACTGATGTTTTTTGGATTTTAATGGGGGCGGGGGGGGAGTATGGGATTATTTCCATATTAGACAAATTTTGGGACGTTTTAAAGCTACCTTTATGTTCTCTGGAACACAAGGTGAAAGGAATACCACTCAAAAATAAACCCACAAAAAACCAAAACACCCAAAAAACCAAGGCATCTCATTTACCGCAACACTCAGTGGAACAGAAAGTAAGACACAATTTAAAGGAAAAGAAGTTATAATCCCCATGAAAGGCAAGGCATTAGTCTTCAACTAGAGAATAATCACATTCAAATCCCCACGATTTGTAGACTAATGAATGCATAAAAATAAATTTAGCAACCATTTTAAAAGTTAAAGACTTAAAGGCCTTACGTACACAGCAGGAACGAGGAGGCATCCCACACAACCCAACAGTAGTAGGAGTTCCCACTATTCAAAAACTGAAAGTCGATATTGATTTCTCAAACCATTAATAAAACAAGTTATATTCATGCAGAGCTTTACTTCCTAGTCTTACAAATTCAATGAAATAAAGGAGTTCCAAGATTTTCATTCATAAAAGTCCTGTCATTTTTGCAGCTGACCTTACCCTCGAAAGAAACCTGTAGCAACATGATCCAGTAAGATTAGGACAGGTAAGATAAAAAATTAATATAAATACATTATCAGCACTTCATTAAATTACCTCATCAAATTCTTCAGTCATTTTTCGGATTATTTCAGAATTCTGCATATGTCGGAACATCTCTGCTGTAACAACTCCTACAATGTAAACATTAGATTATTAGCACTTTCAGTATGAAAGAGGTAGATGGCATATGACATGGCTCCCGCTACAATGTAAAAATTACCAATATTCAGCTAACCTGCAGATTACACATGTATTTTTTAAGAAGTTACACATTTCTTATTTTAGTGGCACCAATACTTTTTCTTTTATATATATGTATAGTGTTTATTATTATACTTTTTTCAAAGTGTGTTTGCGTGCACGTACGCACACATCTAGAATATACTCATTCATTCATATTCAGAAGTGAAAGATACTTGTGCCAAACCTCTTCGTCAGCCAAGAGACTACACTAATCTGAAGTGACCTTTCAGGACTCATGATTCTAAATGGTATAAGACAATTTTGAACAGTTCTATTGCTACTTATTATCTTCTGCACTGTAATAAACACAGTGATTTCACACAATTTCTATTTCTCTTAGCCTCGAACTGTTAGAGTGTAAATGGTGATATAAAAAACAAATAGATCTCCTAAAGTTTACTGCAACTATACAGCAAAATTCATGACAAGGATCATCTCAGAAAGCATTAAAAGATTCTGTAGTTTTATCTGGTAACAATAATCAAAAGGTCACTGCTCTTGAAAGCATAGATAACCTCTGAGGAATGGTGTTAGCTTTCTGGAGATTTACGCACATTAGAAGTTTATCAGGACAGAGAAATGCTTGAGTGGAACAAATTACATCCAGTCCTACTCTATCAAGTGCAGCGACACCACAGAGTAAATTACCTTCTCCTCTTCAAAAGGAGGTGAGGGGACAAAGAATGGAGGATGTGGAAATGACAAAAGAAAACCAGAAAATAAAGAAGAGAATAAAATATGGAAATACAATCTTACTGTACACAGGCTACCATGAAGCTGTCCCTAATATCTTTTAAATCAAGCATCTCTACAAAGGCTATGAAACAATCTTAAAACACTCAATGATAAGAAGGAGATAAATCCAAACTAGAAGTCCAAGACTGAACAAGCTAAACTATCAATGTTAAGAGAGATGGTTTTCTGAAATAATAGCAGGAGCAGAGGAAGATGAAGTAAGTGTGAAGTACCAGTACTGCATTCTCTCTGGTGTGAATACAAAAGGCTTTATCTACATTTTTAAATATAGTCTAATATTTTAAACCTCCTGCTCCTACCTTCAGAAATACTAGCTTAACTACACGAACCTAACAATGTAAACTAGCCGCAGGGATGGAAGAGTCCTACAGCATATGTAGTATAAAAGCAAAGAAGTTAACATTTCAGTATCTTACCTTTGCAGCCTGAACACTGAATAAAGAAGTTAATGAGATCAAGAAGTGCTATATCTCTGTCATGTTTGTATGACTCTATCCAGTCATCCACTACAGACTGAAAAGAAACAGATATAAAGGCACTTTTCAGTTTTCACAAATTGAAGACAGTCAGTGTCATTTAACTGCTTTCCAGCAAGTGATTCTTGTTTCTTCCATAAATAACCTGAACTCTTGTTGTTTTTTGATTAATACAGAACAAAATGTTTGAATGATCCTTTACTGCCATAATATCAGTTTTCTTGAAAAGAACTCATTTTATTCTATAAACATATACAAGTACGAAACTGACACCTAAATATAAAGCACAGGAATACCATAATCTAAGCTACAGTAACTTTTTTTGAGGAAGAATGCAAAAATATTTTGCAGAAGCAGGTTTTCTCCCCCCCCCCAGTGATGATTTTCTAAAGATAATATTTAGGTGTTCAGTTCCAACAGCTACACATCCCTATACTCTTCAAAAATGTTGTCCCTTTAATGAACTGTGCTCCACGCACATTAGCCGTAACAGGATGAACAGCACTACCCTACACTGCAGGGACGTTAATTACTCTGTATTCACTAAACCAAATAGGAACACGAACATTTTACTAAAAAACCTTAAAGGGAAGCTAATTAATAAGAAACCTGTGATAATGGTTTTGAGAAAACAGAATTTTCATGCAATTATGTTTAAACCATCCATGTGTGTAGTACAAACTGTCTGCTACAGAAGTCATAAAAACATGTATCAGACAATTCATTAACACAGGCACAAGAGACTCAGTTTAGCATCAAGCTCTCAGTTTTGTGTTTTTTTAATATGTTGATACCCTGGCCCTAAAATCTAGAGTCATTCTAAATAAAAAGAGATTATGGAATAGTTCAGAACTTCCAAAAGACAACTGGACTATGCAGCATCTCCAACGCTTCCTGTCTGTACTCTCCTCAGTGCTTACTCTCATGGGCAATAATGGTGCGAGGACAAATAAAACATATTGCCATGCAGGAAAAATTTCTGAACAGAGATACAGCTAAAACCCTCTTCCCTAAATTTATGATTGTTTATAGTATGATACACAACTTTCGTCAACAAGACAAAAAGAATGAAAAAACTCAAAGTGAAACTGTCTTAGTCTTCCCAGTAGGAGCAGAACCTACAAACTAGTACTGATTTGATTGGTCTGTGGGGAGGGCGTTAATAATCTAAGAAACACCTTAAATTAGGCTTATAAAGAAGGTCACTGTGCAAGAACAGCATAATGCTAGGAACAGGACAAGTATTTCAGTTAGGCAGCCTTGTTTTCAGAACTTATTTATTTTAAAGAACCTCCAGCAAAACAGTAGTTTCTTGAAACATTTTGTCTCAGTGGATGAACCGCCTGTTTTTGCCAGAGAATAGACACTAACTCAGACGAAGGTATGGAACAGATTTAAAAAAAAAAATTAAAATAAAATAAAAATTATTATCAAAATCTTCTCAGGTAATCAAGAGCTGAGGACCACAGAAAAAAACTTTTTACATTGAGTGCTGAAGTGGACTTTAGAAATACTTTGAGAATTTTTTTCTTCCGTAATTTTGACAAAAAACATTGACTTAAGATTAACTATTACCCAGGTATCAATTCCCCAATTCAACAGAATAATCAGGCCTGGCAAAGGTCCATTTTGCTCTTGGAAAGCAAAAGATTTTGACTGTCTATCATTTTAAACAGTTACATGTGATGAAGATACAACCGCTGTTAATTGGCTGAAAATGCAGCACACACAGCAACAGTTAGAAAAGTATAGTTTTTCCACCCACTTTGAAATACGGCAGAACAAAATAAATGATGCAAGTATCAGAATTTCTCTGTGCAAAGACATTGAAGTAGTCTGTTCTTTTTTACACGTCTGAACTAAATTTCTGCCAAGGAATTCAGGCTTCAAGGTTCCCAGCTCTAACACAGTAGCCTGCAAATCTTGAGGGGACTGCATATAGACCCACCTTCCTGCATGTGTATCACACAAACTGCATACTCTAGATTTTCAGTCCCAAAGATAGTGTTTCTTCCAGGCTGCTGAGGAGTCACATGAGTGAGTCAGCAGGAAGGCTTCATGGCTGACAGGCTTACACTTTAACCCTCTCTCCACTGGAAGATTCACACACTCAAGCAAATGCTTTATTGATTTAACTCAATTTAAGGAAAGAAAAAAAAAAAAAGCGTGCTAAGTATCTTAGTACTGACTTCAGTCCTGCGAGTAAATGCAGTGGAGACAGTGCCTAATGCAGAGACTTCTAACAGGTTAAAATTTCCTGACCCTAATTCCAGCCATTAGTGTGTTGCAATATATATTAGTCAAGTCAACTTAGGGGAAATTTAAAGAGTAGCCCTTGAGTTGCAGCTAGTGATTTTACTTTGGGGAAGAGAAGAGAAGCAATTTTTTTTTTTTCCTTCAGATAATCTAAGCTCTGGGGGGGGATCTACAAACTACAGATTTCCTGTTAAGTTCTATGACAACTACAGGCATAAACCACATTGGTACTTAGTTAAAGTCCTTTTTGTGTGGCTGTAAAGTCATGTATCACTCAGGATACTGAAAACCTACTTTGAATCATAGCTTGAATTTCTTCATTATATATGTGATTATTCATGCCTGACATTTTGAAATGAAAAATCAGTTTGTTCAAATTCAAACCTTAACAATGCAAAACCACTTTTTTTAAAGAAAATCTTAATCTGGAACTAAAAGCGACAAATTGAAGGAAAAAAATTTACTTTAGGCGTCATTTTATTAAATCATATGTACAGGAAAATTGTTGTATTTAAGTTGCATATTCATCCAAGGCATAGAGATATCCCAAGTCTTACCTGCATAGCACTCTTGCCCATTTTAACTACCTCAAACAGCATCATGTTTTCCACACCATTCTGTTGGTGATGTCCATTCATCCGATTCGGACCACCAGGTTTCCCTCCTCCGTTTCCACTTTTCCCCTTCTCTGCTGGTCCCTTTTTTCCTTTTTTACAGGTCTGCAATCACAAACACACATAAGAAGTTTTAACTGCCTATTATGTAGTAGTTTAAAAAAAAAAAAAAACCAACCCCAAATCACTAGTCTTACCATGACAACTATACACAAGGCTTTCTGTCTTCAGGAACGATTTAAAATCCAAAGTTGAGAATAATAGCTGATCCTGACTAATACAAAGACCTGCAAGAATTCTACAGGTTCCACTTCCTCCTTCCCTCATCTAAAAACTTCTAGCCACTAAAAATTCAATTAGTGACAGTGTACGACACAAAGATTTTTCTCACGTTAAATTATAAAACAGATTACACAGATTTTATTTAAAACAGCTATGGCAATTCCCTTAACGCACATCACAGATCTCCTCTGCAACTCATTAACCCTTTGTTTTTTAATTTGATCGCACATTAGCAAGTGAGGGTGAGGAAGAGCAGACAGGTGTCTCTGTATTTGATTCCCCAAATCAAGTACGACTTACAGAAAGAAAGGAAAAAAAAAAATTAAACAGAAATGACTGTTGTATTAAATTATTTATCACCATCTCTTAATGACCAGGCACTCTGTACCAGTACAGGTACATGGGGTGCCCGGCAAGGCAGTCACAGCCCAGGCCAGCCGCCGTGCAGCAGCCTGCCTGCGCCACGGCAGTGAAGGAGCCGCATGTGGTGGGTGTCAAGCCAGTGAGAGGGCAGGAGCCACCCAGATCGGGAGGACATGGCTCCGATGAGGGGAGAGAATGGTTATTTACTGGGTTTAGACCTCCCCACTCCAGTAGTGCAACCTCCTGTCTGCAGCCTATTAAAAAAAACCTTTTCATTTCATTATTGGTTTCTGTTCACTTTTCAAATTAAGAGAGCGACAGAATTAATGACACCAACCAAAAGAGACTGTATTAGCACCAAATTTAAGTATAGGATGGAACACATGCAGAGAGACTAATCAAATCAAAGCTAATCTTTTTCTCCCCCACCTCCCTTATGCCATCACAGCACTAAGGAAATATCATGCAAATACTCAAGACGAAGCATTTCAATGCAGATACAAATATGAACTCTCTTCACAGAACACTCGCATTTTCAGAAAATACTCTTAGCTCATTCGGCTTCAAAGCAAGTGCTGAACTCTTCAATTCCTAAGAGCAGAAGTGTTGCAGTATCCCTATAAACTGAACATACTTTTCCTTTGCCTTGTTTTTGGTTTTTTCCTTCAATATCCTCAAAGTCTGTATCGGAAGAGAAGTGTGTTTCAGACTCCCTGCAAGGATAAAAAGACAAACCATTTACACATTTCATCAGAAACTTTCTTAAATACACTACATGAAGTGACATTATGCTCTCAGGGTCCAGTAAGTCAACTCTAACAGTGAAACTGCTTTCTGCTTCTGTTTAAGTCTACTGCTGAGGAACAGATCAGAGCATATCCTCACACTCACACCCTACCCTGCCTCCTCCAAACAATTTACCTGTGAAGAAAGCCATACAGTCAGGTTAAAAGATGTGAAGGTGGGTAGAAAATAGCAACAGGTTGGGAATCTTGCTTTTGGCACGAGCCAAACATTACACCATCTCAAAAAGCAAAGAGCACTATAAATATCTGCCACAAATACTTAAACAAAAGAGGAAAAAACCCAACAGCAAAAGAAACAAACAAAAAAACCCCCCACCACCTTCCCTCACAAGCAAAGTGTCCCAGCAGATCCCTTCATCCTATCAGAAACTAAGTAGGCAGTAAAGAGGTATGCACTTCTGTTGAAAGTTTAGGTGAGGTTTCTCCATCAAAAAGATAACCTGTAGTTCTTTTTAGGCTTATAAAGGTAAAAAGATGTTGAACAATATACACACTTTCTCATTTGTTTAGTTTCCTACATCGTTAAAATATGCTGCATTGATATACAAATGCTTTATTGCCAACATTGGGGGGGGGGGGGGGGGGCACGACATCACCAACCTCATTGATACAAAACCGCATCTTTGTCCCTTTTTAGATTTTATACCAATTTAATCCATTTAGCAGTCTGTTGAAATGTATTCATGCCAATTTCTTGACAATTAAAAGATGAGGAACTGGATTCTTCTGGTCTGCTTAAAATAATCACTTTACTTCTCTGTCCAAAATGTAATCTATACCTGATCTTCAATCTTGGAAATTCAAATGTCTGTTTCTTAGAAATTGTAGGAAGACTAGAGAGCTAATAAAATGATGTCAAAACCACCAAGGAACTGATGCCTGAGGGAAGCTAAGACTTTGGCTTTAGCTAAAGCATTTGGCATTACGTATTTTAAATATTAGGCAACTCGCCCCAGTTATTAAGGGCAAATACCTCAACTGCTTCCACTCTCTGTATAAAGAGGCTTTAATGAAGGAAACTTTTTTTTTTTCATTCCTAATCAAAGTTTCTTATTCAAACATTTCATTTAGAAAGACAAAATCCCAAGAAGTACATTGCATAAACGAAAATGTCTGTCACAATGGCTTCCTACCAGCAAAGTTTAAAAACTGATTTAAAATAATTAAGCACTTCTGAAATACTTATTTTAATTACTGCTGAATACTCAAGAAAGAATTCAAACAATGCTTTATCAACATTTCAATAGGAAAAAAATCTAAAACCCTATTCCCTCATTTTGTTTCCTTGTTTCCGAAATAAAACCAGCTATATGTATTAACACTAAAAAGAGCCAGTACATTTTAAAAGGAAACTACAAATTCTTAAAAACACTTACTGAAGGAGAGTAAAATCAGTTGGTATTTCTGGAGCTGCTATCATTTCTTTATCATCTTCTGGAACACCACTGTATTAGAAAGATATTCAAAAACCAGTCTGAAGTACAAGCTTACTTTTCTTTCTTCCTTTGTAGTGGACAACTTCTACAATAAAAAATAAATTTAAAAAAACAGTGAAAATTTTTCCACATATGAAGGGGTAAAAAAAGTTGGAAACACAGAAAATTTAGATCACAACACCCTCTGTTTCCAACCAAGCTTTTTCCTGTTTAGAGATTTTTATATTTTTGACTCCTCCCACGATCTTTCTACAAAGTACCTCTACAAATGTTAAAAACATCACAGTAAAATAAAATACAGAAACATTTGGAAAAAAAACCCCAATTTTCTGAACAGGATGAGCAAACTGGAATGGTTTTCATTAACACCTTGCAAGTAATAGCTTTTATTTCTAAATCTATACTAGATTTAAGTTTGAACTGTAACACCATGCACTGCAGAGCCCAGACTTACCAACACTAGGATATTTCTGGTTAACCAAAACAAAACCACATTTTATGTTAAAGCACAGCACGTGTACATTTAAGGACATTATATATACCAACTTTGTATCTCCAATTTGTAAACTTCCATGACGTTTTCCATAAAGATAAGCTCTTATAACAAGTTCTTATAACCAGCTGCTTCACAACTCCCTGTCCTCCGGAGTTGATAAGCCAGGCTTACAACAGTTTTAACATTTAAAGCATTTGACAAGACTATCAAGGAAGATTAACACTATCCACATGTTATAAAGAAAAAACATCAGAAACCATATAGCATTTTATCAAGAAAACGTTGAGATTGTGAAATACTTGCTTTTCGACTTAATTATAATATTGCCACCTATTCATAATTTTTTAAATTTATCTAGTTTTATTATGTTGGGGTGTTGGGGGGGACGACACACTGGATACTTCAAATGTAAGATTTAACCATGCAGGCTAAAGTTTTCCATGTCAATTGTCCGCCCCACGCTAACTTTTACACAGTTAAATTAAAAAAGCATGATGTTCAGGTATTTTAAAGATACAATAGCAAGGACAAAAACCTTCGGAGTCAAAGCCTGCTGACTCCACTGCTTGCTGGAGTCACTGGGTATTTGAAGCAAAGATTTAATTTTGGCATGCTAGGCACATGTAGCTATGCTTCAGAGACTGCATTTCAATTGAGCATGTAGATAGAGGCTGTATTTTTTTTTTCCCCTGCAAGTGCTTATACTGAATGCTAGGGGCCACTGTAGCTTCCAGAATTTACAGAGCTCAGTAAAACCATAAACCCTGAACTTACTATGTTCTCTTCACATTTCACACAATTACATAAAAGCAGAGAACCAGAGTGGAAAGAAATAACGGCAAAAAGAGAGAAGGTTTGAGATAGGCTGGTGAATCTCAGGATAGTCTGCAACTACTAAAGCATGTTCCATCCAGAACACAGCACAAGAAGATAAAGCTTCAAAAACATTGCTGCTGCAGAATGGCAGCAACCTTTGTCACCCCATTCCTCCCTCCTCCAAAACCACACAGGCACATGACTGGTGTGTTTCATCCTTTCCGGCTCCATTTATACACTCTCTTTAACAAACAATCATTCACAGGCTGGGTAACATCCCCTCCCTAGCCATTTATCTTTGTAGTCTCTGCCATTCAGTATCAGCCGATTCAATTCCCCAATAAAATGGGTAAAATACACCTCAAGAATTTTTTTCCCCCCTGGATTATCAGGTTAAACTGGTTCAACGGCAGGTATCTGGAGCCAATGCATGGGAAACACAAGACTCTCTAGCGATGAGCAGGGGAGGGAAGAGTAAAACTCCCTTCTTTGGTAGCAAGGACCTATCATACAATCCAGGTGGTCTGTAAAACTATATGCTCAGTTGATGATGTACCAAAACGCTCTACACTTTGGATTATATTTTTTTTAATATTTGCTCTGATTCCTGTCAGCAACTTGAACCTGGAAAAATACCACAGTACACTTAGTGCACCTGCTCATAGATGTACCTCAGTAAGGGGGCAGGAAGGTAGAAAAAGAAACAGGGGGGTGGGGAAGAGAGAGAGATCCAGCCACACAAGTCCTTTTTGGGGCATGCTTGTGATTCAGTCACAGTGCAAAGCAAAGATGCAAACTTCAGAAACCACACTGCTCAGTTTCAAGTTCAACCTGTCTATCAGTATGTTGTTACTTGACTTTTTCTAGTTTACATTTTTCAATGTTGAGAAGTAACACATCTACTGAAGTGACAATCAGGATGCTTACATGCAAATCGTGTATTACTGCTCATTAATACTACCTATTTACCATATTAAAAATTACCTATCCATAAATTTTGAAAGTGCTGAGAACCAAAGCAAGTTAACCGCTTGTTCACATTTTTAGCTCCCTTTATGAAAAGCAAATGTATTCTTATCAGATTTTGCAAAAATTCTCAATAAATTTTCTTACAATCATAGAAATACGTTGAAGAAAAAAATTAGTAACAGAACTACAAAAAAGGATGGGTAAATGATTGAAGTATGTATTCTCTACATCAAATAAGTCAAATAAATCACCTGACAAAGCTAATTGGCTACAGTTTATACCAACTTGAACTTCTTGTAAGAACCATTTATCTTAGTACAAACAACAAAACATGAAAGAAAACATGGCACTGTTTGGTCAGAATCACCTCATAAAATGGGAAACAAATATCAAGTTCTTAGTAGCTTAACACTTCGGCATCTAGCAAGATTTACGTTTCAAGAATTGTTTTTCTTGAAAGAAGAAACTTGGCCTTCATGAGTGCAACTATATACTGGTATTACGGCAAACAGTACCTACAGCTGAATGCCTTGCAAGACTATATGAGGTAAGACTGTAAGGGTTCTCCAGCGTCAAGCTCAAACTCCAGCAATGACCAAAAAACCCCTTGCGTTTGTCCCAGTAAAGGATAATTTCAAAAGATTTACATACATCCAGAATACGACACGGACTTTTGATTCTCAACCAGCAGGGACAACCTAGCCCAGCATGCCCTCTCTGGCAGTGGCCCACAGAAGCTGCCCAAGGAAGAACCCATTTGCTTTGTTCTTACTAGTGTTGTTTTCCCTGAATACCTTCCCAGCATCCAGAAATAACTCAGGGATTTTTTTTCAGCCAGAGAGGCTATCCCTATATTTTATAACCCCTTACCAATATGTTTTCCATTAATATTTCCAATTACTTTAACTCAATATTCAGCAGTGATGGTATTCCACACAAGAACTCCCACAGCCAAACTCCATACTACTAAGAGGCACGTTCTTTGCTTTGAATTTATCACTTTCCAATTTTGTTTGAGGTTCTCTTGGAAAAGACTGGCACTGGTCATTCCCCATTATCTTTGATCTCAGTAAATGCCTTCTGGAAATTCAAGACTACTGCCAGCCATGTCTTCTTTAAGCACATACCTGATGACTCATTCAAAGAACCCAGTTTGGGAAGGCAATGAGAAAGGAAAACGGTCCATAAAAACATCCTATCAAACCTTTTAAAATATACCAAGTTCATCACAGTGCAGTCTGAAAAAAAGAAAGTGAAATTCCAAACAGTGAAAGTCTACATTACCTATAAAATGTGCTCTAATAAGGAGATTATTTTAATAAATCTAAACTGAAGTGCATCATAAAAAGCAGCTGCTCTTCAGTTTCTTTTTTGCAAGTTCACAGAATTCCTACTTTAATTTTCCCAAACAGATACTGAAATCTCTCAAGTCTGTGAAAACTTTCTGAAGTCATTCAACTTTGTGAAATCATAATTAAATTATGAACTATAAAATGTATCCTGCTGAAAGATCACAAGGTGGAGCTCTAGCCTAAAGCTAACTGAAGAAAATCCAAAAGACAGGTCAGCCAGAGGTTGACCTAGTTATTTCTGTGCAATAAACTTTATAACAGATTGCTAAAACTGCAATAATATTGTAGTACATTTCCTTTAGATTTATATTTAGATTACGTAAAGACATCAGAAGATTCCTGCATCTTTTCTGAAATAAATGCATATACATGTTTGATTCAATGACTCCTCCAAAGACAGAAATGCATACAGCTGCTGTAGTACAACTCGTCTCAGTATTTGGTTTTCAAAAGCAAGCAGAAGAATTTCAAAATACATTTTAATAGCAGAAATAATGTATCCCCTCATTGTACCTTGCCATTTAAAATTCTGCTAACAAAACGCTAATGAACTAAAAAACCACTGGAAGTACTCCAGGAACACTAATCATACATAATGCTGCCAACTCTAAATGTAAGAGGAGTTTCTATTTAAAATAATTTGACTGATAAAAGCAAGAGCTAAGCATGAAACACTATAAAGAACTCAAATGTGTCTTCACTGAAAAACATTTAAATTTTAAAAGGTTATTTTCTCCTAATACTTGAATAATTAATTTAAGTATGATTGTGATTAACTCAAATATGCCGGCCAAATGTTGAGGTCTGACAGAAGTTGACAAAATTCACCAGTACAATTCACAAAACACCACATATGCGATCAGCAGCTGCTGAGTGCTACCTGTCCTCTCACAATTTCTACTACATGCACAAACAGGCTAAACAAACATTAATATAATTCAGCAAGCAGCCTTTGTTAAAAGAATATGCATCTATATACATGCACACAAAATATGAAGAATCACAAATTCTGTCCCAGAAGCTTGTGTTTCATACTCTTGTGTAAATGCAGTAACTATAGTATTACTTAACAAGCTCACAGCAAGCTGTTTCAGGTAGGTGGGTTGTGGTTTGGGGTGGGTTCTGTACATATGCACTTTTTTTTTTTCCCTTGGTGTCTATTGCCTGGAAGTTTTATAAGGCAAATCAGTAAAGCTGCTATCGTTTTTCTGGGAAGGCAGAGATGCAAAGTTTAAAAATGGCTATGCAGCCAGGACAAAGATTTTTGAAATGAGGGATGGCTGCTCAGAGATGTCTTGATTTTTCCCTGTAATTCTGTTAATCACCTGTAAAATCAAGGACCTCACTTTCTTAATTCAGTAAATAAGAACTTCTAAAATTGTGATGCTGAAGTGTGTGGCTAAAGTTCATCCCTGAATTATTTATCTATCCATGAATGAGAGATGCTGATGCTTCAGAACCAATTACATGGCAGCAAGTTAAAATGCTAGTCAGATCAAATTTAAATAAAGGATCAGAAGTACGTCCAGTATTTTCCCTTAACTATTTTAGAAGAGAAAGCTGTTATCAACTACATTATGCCCCTCACTCCTTTTCTGAGAGACTAGGATATGTCTAAACTTTTGTCTTATAAAATAGGGTTTGGTTGTTTGGGTTTTTTTGCCAAATAAGTATGCTTCTTCATATTACTTTTGCATGCATCTTCATACATGGATTTTTAAGCAAGATTTTGAGCAACTGCACGACATTCCCTGCAGCCCTGAAAGAGTTTTATTTCTACGCATTATTTCTGCTAATATTACACAACCTAATATTTCAGCTGCCAACAAGCTTTAGAGCAATTCTGTAATTTGAGTAAAATACAGAAAACATACTGCAAGTAGCATTCTGTATTGTAACAACTGTACTTTAACATGATTTAGTTATAACTGTATCAGCAGTTTTGATCATATTATGATAATATAATCAAGACTAAACAGAACAATAATGCAATTAATACCTTTAGATGTGTGGTTATTTTTGTGCCGTTTGCTTAATAAATGAGTCTTATAATTCTTTTACCAGAAGACCTGAACTAGACATCATCAATCTACATTCTTCCATGCTCGCCAACAGAGACATGGTCTGTGTACACAATAAGTCCATGGAGCCAAAGTCACTGAACAGTTAACACTCCAACAAAGAACCTAAATGACCTAATTTATATACATCTTATCTTTTCAGTCTCTTTCTTCACAATTTATTTTTTTCTAAACTTCCAGCTCTTACACCCCCTCCACACCATTTCTGTCCACACATCTCCCTTCCTCTTCATCTTTCAAAAAATGAAAAAGCAATCTTACTGTGACTGTTGATATTATGCCGTCACACTACCATTTTTATTCCCTGGCCTGGTCTTTATTCCATTTTTATAATATTTGCTCTTTAGTTCATGGAACAAGTCTGCTGATTAAGTGGGAAAGAGCCATCTCAGAACATGCTTTTCTGATGCTGTGGGCTGCTACTGAGAGCAGCAGTCTTCCTTCTCACTCCCCAAACACACAGGAAAGTTTCTGCTCCCTTCTAGCACTCAAATAAACCAGCAGCGAGCAAATTATGAAAACAAAACCATTTCCTCCCCCCCACGAGTAGCTCTCCATTGGATCAGCCAACTGAATCAACTCCTCCCGCAGCCACACAAGTCACTAGATGCAGCATCCGAAGCAGCTGAACTCTACCCCTTCACAGCAAAGCAAATGATGAGCTTTGCCAATGTCAGCGCATTACGCACAGGGGCAGAGCTCTGCTGCAGCACAGGACCAGTTACATCAAAGTGGCAAACTGGAGCCCTTGCATAGCTATCGCTAATATTCCTAACCCTTCCCTTGGGAGGGGCCACAGCCAACAGTCCGCTGTTCTGTGGCTCCAGTGCGGCAAAGCAGGCAGCAAGGCCCAGATCCACTGCTGGGCTCCCGCTCCTTCACCCGCCTACCTGCCATAGGAAGAGGCAACCCTGCAGGTTAGCACCTCACCTGTGACCCCCACATCGCAGGGAGGCGGCATGTTCTACCTGTAAATTCATCAGGCACATGCCCGGTCTCAGCTGTCTCCTTCTCAAAGCCTTCTCCTTACTCCTTCTTCACACACGTTTCCTACATTTTCACTACACAGCAGACTGCGCATATACCTACATAACCATTTGCTTCTTACCAGCCTTCCGATGAGAAGCCCAGCTAAGAGCTGATAGTGACCACCAGAACCTGAGAAGACAACCAGCCAGGAACAGCCAAGCACATGGAAAACATAGGTCCCCAGAGGTAATGCACACATCAGTAAACAGAAAGCAAAATTTGTTTTCACAGTTTAATACTGTGAAAGGAAAAGCTTAAACAGGCTTTACGGGGGGGGGGGACAGACGGACGGGGACAACACAGAAAAAGAAAGATTTAAAAGGCATACACAAAAAAAAGTCAGGCTAAAACCTAGAGTGAAGGCTGACACTTGACCCCAAGTTTAGCGATCTGAAACATGAATAACATACAAGGACCTCTGTACCACCCTAATAACTCTGCCAACCTCAACTTCACCATCAAATAGTCCCACTCTCAGCAGAAGTATTTTTTGGACTTCTGCTGTTTTTAGTAAATAAATACGTGGAACAACTATTATAGAAGGAAAAGAGCTTGCTACAGTGCTTCACAGTCATAGGATTACTCATTAAAGTACCATTAATAACATCAATATCTTTAATGCAATAAGTTAAATACTATTTTGAAATAGAAACACATTGTTATGGTTTGAATCATTTTATGAGGTTTTTATATTGGTATGTAGTAATTTACACTGTGCAGTAAAATGTGGGTTTAAAACACTTGAGATAAGCATTAAAAAATACTGAAAAATTAATCAACTGTACAATAAATGCAACTATTCCCCTTATTAAAGGGAAAAGTACCCATATTATTCTCTAATGATTCTGCTCAACAGTATTCCTGAGCTTTGCTAAAACGCACCTGAAATTCCCATACATCTTTAAAACAGTTTGGTTTTGGATGTCTTAAAAAAAGTCAAAGGTAAGATAACAAAGTAGAAGCTACACCTCATTGTGTCTGTCACATCTTTCCCTGCCAAAGAAGAGATGGCTTCCAGATGTTGCAGTCTGACTGCATGGAAAATGAGGCTCCTAGGAAGAATAAAAGCCAAGTCGGATGACAACCAAGATTTAAGAAAAAAAAAAAAATAGAAAAAAAGAAAAAAGCTACATATGCCTACTTAAACAAGCCAAAAGAAGAATACTAGTTCATTTATGATATAAGGCAAGCGCACCTCCCAGCTGCCTAAATGCCCTAAATTTCGAAACTAAACTACAGAATATATCAATATGCCCCTTTACACACTGATTTTTCAAAACTGTAGTCTTTTGCATATCCCCTCAAATTTCTGGCTCTTGTGAAAGCTAGGGATGAAGATGCACACACACTGTCCACAGCAAGCAGTTAACCAGCTACACAGTAAAAGCCTAGAACAGAATTAGCATTGTTCAAATGTGCAGCCAACAGCGATGAGTTACTTCAGTACACACGGTAGAGGCAGGGTTTTCCAACCGACAAGGTATCCCATCTGGCAAGTTCTATTTTTTGTTCTTCCACCGATCAATGTGAGCCTGCAAGCTGCCTCACTTTATAGGAGCCCTAGCTTCCCCTCCTACCATATAGATTTTCCCCTTTGAAAGACCACTAGGGCTTTGTGCCCAAAACTCTGTTTGGGCATTTCTAAAGAACAACTGCATCTGACTATAAATTCTGGAGGGGGGACTACACAGTACATACTGCAATAGCATCAGCTCCTACTGTAAGATACAGTCAATATTAGGTGACTGAAATAAGGGAAAACCCCATAAAATAAAACTACTGAAGAGTGGAAAGTTAAATCTCTCAAGCACATCTCCCAGAGTCAGCTCACATCAGCCCAGGTCATAGCACACTTTGGATAGTCCTTTGAAGAGCCCACTGCACTCCTCTGCACTGTGACCCCAAGCCTTCTAAGATGAGAAAAGGAGAACCAGCTCAGTTCTGTGTTTTGTCAGCTGAGGTCCACCAGAGTTTAGTAGCTGAAGCTTCACATTACATAAAAATGGCTAAACTGCTTCCGGACAATAACTAAAGAGACTAAGTCCGGCACAGAAACAAACAGAAAAGAATCTAAGTACAAGTCAAACAGCATTAGTCTTAACTGGATCTTTCAAAGAATTAATTAAAAAAAAAGTGGGAGGAGGGGTGCATTGGTGTGTAAGAATGCTTCATGCCCCATATTCCATCCTGCCTTCTTCCACCGCACCAGCCCAGCTTTTTTTGTAACAGGCCTGGACTACAGAAAGGGCATCACTTCCTCCGATTCCTTATGGGCCACCTGCAGGAAAGCAGCTGCTCTGCACCCCAGTGCAGTGTGCTCTCCTGTCACCCTCTCAAGTCGGATGACTACTGTCATTATCAGTCTCACAACAGCAGTATAAAACTCTGTTTATTTACAGTGAAGCTCCAAAAACTGCCATCACCTTGGTGTTTGTGTAACTAATCAAGAGCAGTCGTCCATCCTTCCCTGGCTCAAATGAAAATCTATGCCATCAGAAAGGAAAAGGAATACTTAAGAAAAAAGGAATGAATATTGTGCAGCATCCAAACCAAGCAGTATGACAGCTAAAACCTAAGCTTTTCATAAGTGGATTATAGCTCTTTCAACAATCAATCTAAATAATCATCCTTACAAAATAAAATTCAAGCAACTACTCATGATTGCAAAAGTCGGCTTCACCTCTGAAACAGAAGAAATAGAGACAAAAACGTTATCTTTCATTAAAAAGTTATCTCTGCAGTTCTGCCAACCTCAGAACATCTGTGCTCCATACATACATCCTCAGTCGTAACTTGAAAGATTTTTAATACCCAACATTTTGTTCTTGTTCTCCCTCATAACATTTGGGCTAAAATCCCAATTGGTTTGTTTGGAGATTTGCAGCACTGAATACTAATTTTATATGAAACAGCAGTTGTGATGTGCATGGCTTTCCCCCACATAATTTAGAGAACTGAATATATCCAGAATGCAGAATGCTAATAATCCATTAATGAATTCATTATCAGATGAAAAAAATACATATGATCACCAAGACTAAAAATCACCCTCGCTTTCTTTTTCTTTATTCATCCTAAACCAGAGCCATCTTAAAAGAATTTTCTGGGAAGAGATGACTGGTGCTGAAGCCTCATGTATGGAGACCTAGAGTTAGCTAGGGACATTCATTAAACATCCAGAGGAAACCAGTGTGACCACTTGTATACGTCCTAAGAACATTGCAAAAATAATAGCATTATTCAAATCAGTAAGTTCTTTCAATTCTGTAATTGCTTACTTGTGGCAGGTAACAAATTATGCCAACTGGGAGAGCTATAACAACATACTAAGCCTATTTTATGAAGGCCAACATGAAGAAAAAGTATCAAAACCAGTTTTTTTAGAGACCAAACTCATTTTACTAAGTAAGCTGACAAATACTGAGAAACTCTTGATGTGTATAAAATATTCTGAAGCAAAGGTTAGTGAGACTTGTCCTTTTGAAATTATCTTCCTTTGTAAGTCTCTCAAATACTGTGCATTAGGCACCACAGGGATACAGGAGCATCCATTCCACCCTGATCTAAAATATGCAATGTACAGCTTGTTATATCAACCAAAATTAAACTTTAGGTTTCTTCATTTAAACCAAAAAGAAAAACATATCAAAAAGCTATACCCTTACATGTTTGTTCTTGAGTAAATTAATCATGTAAAGACAGCTAGCAGCTACCTCCTCCTTCAAGAGGCAGTTATAGCCTACAGCTAAATTTATATTTTGTTGAAAATTTACTGGTCATATTCTGCAAGTATCATAATTCGTAGTAAATATTTTACTTTAGCAATGTTCAGTACATAGAAAATATTTTTTAAACTACAACTATTACACTTATTAGCTCAGCAACACAGTAGAAGCTGTTGAGGTAGTTACTTTCATCCTCTTTTCCCTGTATTTTCTTTTTAAAAGAAGAAAGAAAAAAAAAGAAAGGAAAAAAAAAAGGAGCAGTAGTGCCAGATGTCTCTTAAACAAGCTACATGTGCTATGATTCCTCCTCCTTCCCCCACTCCAAGAGAGTGGCATTCTGGAACGGGGTGTACCATATAGCATCAGTTAAGCTGAATCCAGAGAATTGCCCCGTACTCTTGGAATCGCATGAAACTTGAAGCTGATTTCTAGGACTCCGAGATACCAATTGCTTACTAATACCCTCACCTCCAGCAGATGAAACAAGTCTCACATGCTAAATGCTGGGGGCTTGGGGGGGGGGGTGGTGGGGTGTCCCTTCCTTAGAGCTGAGACAAAAATGCAATCTTGGGCATAAGCAAAGAATTCAAGCTCTTGTTTTTACCATATCTTAAACGCAGAAAGAACCTCCTTTTAGTCATCATCGTTTACTAGCTCCTTTAACACAAGGCATACAAAATATCTTTCTCTGATAGAAGTTAGTTGGCAAGTACAAATAAAATAACATTTAATTGCAGTGTTGACTGTATTTACAGCAGCTGTGTTTTAATTCATACAGCAGTTTAATACTTGTGATTCTGTGTGGCAAATTCAGAAAAATTTACTGCTGAACAACCCTTTTCTAGGACTCCTAACAGGCTGCTACCCGGGGCAGGGGGGAAAACTAACTAGATCAAATATTATCATTCCATTGGAGAAAAAAAACACCAAAGAGAACAATTTTTCACATTTCATATACTCTACTTTACAGTTAGATCTATTAATGACAGCTCATCTTCACTGACAATTAAGGTTAATATTCTGAACTGCAAATAGGGAGGACTAAAGAGGTGACAAATCCCATTTTGCTGACTTTCGTTACCTCCTAACAGAGGGATGGAAAACCTAACTGCCGTGGCAGAAGTCACCAGAGGACAATTATCAAAACATATAGTTGTTCATCAATTGCATAGAAAAATGCTTCACTCACTCGCTGTAGTTTCAGCTTTTAATTTATTATCTGAACTGTATCATCTTGTGGTTTTCAGTTGGTGATCATATTTGACTTATCAGTTTGAAATTACCTCTAATTATTAAAACAAGAATTGCTAGATGGCAAGTGCTGTCTGTATCTGTCACCACATCTTCCCCAACAATTGTTGTGGTTTCATAATTAACTGCATTCCTACTCTTAAGCACAGGTTTCTCTTCCTCTCTTTGGTACCAAACAGATATCCCCCATCTCCCCACACTCAAATCAGAAATGGATAACTCGGCAGTTGAGAACACAACATACTGCTAAGTGTACAGGGCTCTTTCAGTCCTGTTTTAGTTTCTCTGACTTTTCTCAGTAAATAATAATTCCAACTATTTTAAACAGTTGGACAGAAAAGGGATTATTTAAAACAGGTTAATTCCTCTTTCAGATTGCTTTGATCTTTCTACTCCATTTTACATTGTACAATGATGCGATGAAGTAATCAATATACCTTCTCTAAATCATATAGATTTCTGAAATACAAAATTAAATCTAGCTGAATTCCCCATATTAAGTTATTCAGTTGCCCTAACTACTTATTCAAGAGCAATGTTTCTTTGACTTAATCAGCCAGCCATCAGTTACGTAATTATTTATTACTCCTGTGTTGAACTCAGCAGACTCCACTCTTACTTATGGCTAACAAATTTTCTTCTCATAAATTATTTTTACCAATAGCTTGTGATCACCATTCAGGATTCTAACATGAAATCATAATATCTAATGGCAAAGAAGTAGTTTTTCACCTGGTAAGATTCTGCAAAATCATTTACTACTTACAACAAGTCCACAGCTCCTTATGGGAAAAGGGAAGAGACTAAAAATTAAGTAACTGGATTAGGGTTCATGCACATTTAAAATACCTTCATACAAAAAATAACCTAGTATACTTAAGTATCATCAGGCACCAATTTTTTTCAAGTCATGATTTTAACGCCCCAGGCACTGATTTCATAAGAACACTGGATCAGCAATAAGCTATGTTATACTAATCTCTTTACATTACTAATGCAAACTGCCAACTTAGCGTTCTGCTTATTCAAAAAGCCACTTAATGTTTAGAATTGCTCTTATAATAAATCAGCAGTATAGAATTCTCATGCTGTTGTACTGCTAATCAGGATTACAAGTATAGTATCTTATTTCAAATAAGTTTGCGCTCAAATTTTTCTAAAATTTAAAGGAAATTCCTATACAGGCATGCCACTGGAAGTTAACATCACCTGACAAAATAGCTACACATAATGTTTAGTTACAGTAATACAATGCTTTGACTGAAATATATTTACCATCTTTCCTTTACTTTTGTTTGCCCATATACAACTAAGTGTAATCAGTTTTAATGCTTCAGAGTAAGGTTTAATTCCTCACCTAACCTATATGAAAAACCCTCATTATTTTGGTCATGATCTCTTACATAGGTGGCAAGACATAGGTTACTAATAAATCAATTGATCTGAAGAAGTAACTGTAATAATCCTACTGAAACACATTTATCAGATCAGTCTTGGAAGACTCAAATGTAAATAATCAAAGAGGTCACATATTTCCAAGATTTTTTTCTTCCCTGTTTCAGCATCATTGCTGCATTCTTGCAGACATCATATTACGAAGAGCTTATAAAATAAGAAAACATTCTATTTGGGGTAAGTCTCCTAACCTCTCCACAACAAGCATGCTAGGGCACTAATATGCACACTTGATTCTGCGCAATTTCATAAGCTCAAAAGGTGAGACTAATGCTCCATTCAGAGGACGCTTTCTTGGCATCATGCTGCCTTCGTCTTGAAACAACACAACCCAAATTTTAGCAGAAGTTAGGGAAAGAGATAATAACATTCAATCTAAATGTTAGACTAGAACATTTTTATCTGAGTGTAAATTAGGTCTGGCGGTTGTTCAGCTTGACCTCCACTTACTATAATCCTGCCCTAGGGTATGAAAATCCTAGATCATTAAATGTTATGCATTTAGTCTTGCAAGCAACCTAAAATGAACCTGCTATCAGAGCCATGGTTTTCAACTGCTGTTAAGAGTTGAAGAGGCAATAGTGATGATAGATAACACCATGTCAAGCTGCACTTTTTGTTTGGTTGTTTGTTTTGGGGTTGGGTTTTGGGGCAGGTTTGGGGGGGGGGGGGGGGGGGAGATGTTTGGTAAAAGAAACAACTATTATCTCTACCCTTAGCATATTATATTTAATTTCAGGATAGTTTTGAGATTAAGGGAAAGTAACTACCCTTTAAATTCAGAGGTCAAGAGAAATATAATCCACTTTTTTTTTTTTTTATTTATATAGAGAAAGAGTTCAGTTGGAAGTTTGGGAAGTTTTTCTAAGAAAAGATGGGGTAATATAAAGCTGCCCACTTCTTTCAGTTATGAGAAACATTTTAAAATGCCAGCTTTCCTACAATTCTCTAGACAGTCAACAGACATTTTAGGAACTGCTACCAATTCATTACTGTGAAACAGATGCCTGCCAGAAAAATTAATTACAGAACATAAATTTTATTACTGTGTGAATTAACTTAAGACTTTATATGCTAAGCGTAAAAACTACTCTAGAACCACAGAATCTGGTATAATACATAGCCCACTAAGAAAACAAGGCAGAAGAAAAAAACCCAGAAAGGTATGTAAGCACTTCTTGTAGCTGATCATAGCAAGATACACTTACTAGACCACAAACTAGTAAAATTCCCCTTCTGCAAGTCTTAGCTGAAGGAACAAAGGTAAGACCAGCAGAGAAGGAGCCAGGCAGCAACACAGAACCTTTAAAAAGGCCAGAGAAGACTGATGACGGACCACAGAACAAGCAGTTATTAGCTACTTGTGAACTTAACTTATGCGGTAAGGGAAGGTCTAAGAACACAGGTAGAGCATTTGAAGGACTAAAGCACAAGAATGACAAAGTCACAGCTGTTTCAACAGCAAAATAAAATGACAAAACACAAACACCATCTGAGAAATTAAAAAAGCTTTAACAAGAACCGGAGATGATATAACTCGATTTACAGAACTCTGCACAGGTCTCCTAGGGAATTAACTCCAATTAAGATCCATGTGTATCAATAAAAATAAGAAAGCATGGTGTTAAAGATTAGATAGCAAGTCTTAGCACTGAATGTACACAGTACACACATACCACCAGTGACAATGTCTAAAGAAGCCTTTTCACCCTCGTACTAGTGATACAGAGAATGTAGTCCATCAAAATTGTTCACACAGCTTTCTCCCAAATAAATGCATACAACTCTTGACACCTAGGACATAGTTAAGGAAATAATTCTGGCATTTTACGCTGACTACAAAAAAAGCCAATCCACAAAGGACACCTTACTGGTTTAGGCCTAACAGAATGTCATCAGGTTTCTTTGTAGCATATACAAATACTAATCTCTTCTTCCCAAGCAAAATAATTGTATGCCATTCTCTATCAGACCATATAATGATGTTATTAACCGTATGATGATTACAGACTACAAGTTAGATTCTACTGCAATGAAGGTTTAATCATTCTTCATATTACAGTATTTCTATATTTAATTCTGTATCACAGCCCAACTGAGTATACACACTTGAGAATTGCAATCACAGTTAGTCCCCTCAAACTCCCCAAAAGAACACATTAGAGAGAAAATTAAAGTTGTTTTGACTCTGATAGGTGTAAAACTGTATAGTATAAGTTGAGAAATTTAATGATATCAACATATCTTCACCTGACTTCCCCAAGAATCAATTTCCTTAAGTGTAAATAGAAGGACAAAGACCATTTTGCAGAGAAAAAGACAATTGTCCAGCATTATTTCCAGAAGCAGATACCAAAATATTTTCACTTCCTCCAATAACCCTGAAGAAAGTGAAGTCCTCATCAAGCAATTCACTTTACATATGAGGTGACTCCTTGCAGCAACACAAGCAGCAATTTCCAGCTCAAGAAATCACCGAGTATTTGCTGGATTGTGATATTTGCAACCCTCAAGCACTAGCATAAAATGGTGCCATGAAATGGTTCCCCTTTACCAAAACAATATTCTTGTTCAAAATGGAAGCTAGTATTTGTCAAGGGAGAGAAGACACAGTTCCCCAGCTGCCTATCTAAACAAAATCTCTCGCCAATTAACACATCAAGATTCATGCACTATGATAAACAAAAAGAACAAATTTAAGTTTTGATACTTACCGTTCCCGAAATTTACATTAAAATAACAGACTAAATAAATGTTTATTATTATTTATAGATTAATCACAATCTCATTTTATATAACCAGCAGTGGTTTAAAACATGTTCATCTCCAGCACAGCAGTAGAATGTAAACAAAGTATGACAATAAGGGTGTATGCTGTAAGTAACAAGGAAAAACAAAAACAAATTAAAAAAAAAGATTTATACTATCGGGGTTGAAACACCATTTGATGTTCTCCTATATCACACAGCCTCTAATGTGCAATATGACATGCTACTTGTTAACAGTTCTCATCTAGGCAACAGGAAGGCAAAACCCAAAAATTCTGGATGTGATTTTTCAGTTTTCTGGAGCACACAAGACTACAGGGGGGAGAAACAATAAAAAGCACCTATCTTAAGTATCTTCTTTAAGAGACTGACTGATCACTAGAATAAAGGCAGGAACTTTTATCTTTCCTAGGAAAACTAAGAAAAAACATTTTGTAGAAAAAACATTTTGTGAAAATCTATCAACATTTCTGTCAGCAAGACTAAAAACTAGACAGAACTTACACTAGAATGACGAGTACAGGGGAAAAAAAACACAGCGCATGAAAGAAGTCAAAAAAACTAAACACAGTAGAGAGAGATCCTTAATAATGAGCAGGACAGAAATCACAAATGAGAAGAGGAACACTGTGTAGTGACCAAGCTTAAATATTCAGTATTAATGGCTGATAATCATATTCTGTAAGCAGCAGGATCAGAGGTGTGATGTTGCAAACGCAATAAATCCCCAAGGAAACAATATGTCTTCAAGATGTTCTCTAGAAACTGCTTACGGTTGATTAAAGCAGCATCAATAACATATATCTAGCTACCCACAGGCAGGTAACAAATCGCCCCACACTGATAGTGAGAGAGGGAAAAAAGTGAAAGACCACATGACTTGCGTTAACCTGAGCAGTTAAAAGCCAACAAAAAACAAACCAACAATACTGCAGTATTCTAGTCCCCTCAATCACATGAAAGAAGGGATGCACGTGCATTTTGTCACAAGTGACAAGAACTTACTACTAAAAACATTTGTTAAGTCACAATTAACAAAACTCCCCTCTTTCACAGGAAATACCAATATTTGAGTATTTTTAATACAGACGTAACATCACTCATGAAAAGCAGTATTTTAAGAAAGATTAAGAATATTACAATATACTGATTTCCAGTCAAACCTTTCACACTTTTATACATGAGAACATTTTTTACACTGCATACAGGTCATCTGTTTTCCAGTAAAACAGCTTGAAACCAGAAAGAATAATGAACACCCACAACCCAAAGCTCAAGGAAAACTGCAGAACTGGAATAAAAAGTAACATCTTTCTGATCTTCCCCCAGCCATTTTATAGTAGACAAAATTTCTACTATGTCTGCTTCAGTGCTGCCTATACTTTCATATGTGGGGAGAAAGAAAAAGGACAATGCATCGTAACAGATATCTAGTTCTCAAAACCTTCTTGAGTATTAACATACAAACAGCACTCACACTTGCATCTCTAACAATCGATCTATCTGCCCCTGTAGCACAGGCTTCCTACATCCTTGATGATCTCTTACTGATCAGGAGGAAATGATGAGCCACACATTTTTACACAATTTTTTTTAAATCTCACTTTATCCTGTGACAATTGCTTGGAACTTCTGGAAGGCTTCTGCATTTCTTCTCTAATGAACTAAAAATCCTACAAGCACATGGAGTACAGGTAGTCAAAGTACAAATCTAGGCAGTAACTCCTCAGCTGATTTATCAATCATTAGTAAGAAAAGCTCTGTCATGGTTCTAACACTACAAGCAAAATGATGTTCAGTGAAATCCATTTGCAGAATGCGTATATACTAAAAATGTTGCCCACCACAAATACTTGCAAATATGTAACCATTATTTATTTTAAAAAGACAGCCTTTTAACTATACCAAACTTACTCCTTAAAACAGGCTATTAACCTAACAGTTACCCTTCAGACAAGGCAAGCTTTGTATTGTTCCCCGAAAAAGCTGTGGTGTTCTCAACCAATGGTGTAAGGCAAGAAAAATGATTTTTTTAAATTTAAGCCGCTAAGTTGCTAAGAATACTGTGGAATCCAAAACATTTTTCTAGAGGCTACCTACTTGAATCTCACATGCTTTAGTCATGTGAAGAAACATTAAGAACCCAAACCCAAATACATGCAATTTTTTTTCCCACGTTTGGTCACCAGTGTAGTTCCCAGGAAAACGCCAGAACAAATGCTACTGACAATTAGTGGATTTCTTGGAGTGATATGAGTTTTACAATAGTCCTTTAAGCTAGGTATATTGTATACAGAAATGCAACAGTTAAATATGGTTGGCCAAAGCATAAGGAACTGGATGACCATCCACTATAGTCAACTTACTAAGGTGGCTTTGGCTACTCTGAAGAACAACTGAAACATTATAGCACATCCCACTTTTAAGCTTCCCTCCCCCAAAACTACACAAAACCAACAGCAAGATCACCAACACTCACTCATTGTTTTAAAATTCCTCCACTAGCTTTGCGCAAGTGCAGGAGCTACAACACTCATGTAACTTAACCCTAACAAACCCCACTTCCCTTATGAACTCGGCAACGTGCCTGCTCACCAATTTATCTGTGGCCTTCAACAACCACTCTTCTAAGCTTGGGTTTTCACAGCACAGTTTATGGAGCACACATTATTGATGTCCAAGTTACATTAGAAATAGTATGCATTAAAAAAAAATTATGTTAATAGAAAATATCTTAGAAACATTTATTCAAGAGTACAATACTGTACTTCTCGCTCCAAAGTAATTAATCATTTCAATTAGAGTTGACTGGTCTAATGTGGAAACCTTTCCTGAGATAGTGAAAAAATGCTTGGTTTTTATCCTCTCCATCAATATATACAGGAGCAAACTGAAATTTTATTCCAAGAACTGCTTTATGAACTTGAATTTATCACTAAGTTGATTTTGGGCCTTCACATTTCTATGGGTAGGGAAATCTACAGAAGCCTAACAATAGATGTCAAAAAAAGAAAAAAAAGGAAAAAAAAAAGCCTTTGTAACACTCACAACACTCACAGGAAACTGCACATGTAACCAAGTAATAGTGAGTGACACAAAAACAAGGAAACATTTTATTTCTCCCTTTCCAGCCTTTTGTCTTAACTAGTACTAAGTGAACAAGTCTACTTCCATAGATATGGGTCCCTAAAAACCAGCGTGTCCTGTAGGCCTTCTTCAGTTTAGCAGGTGTTTTTTATTTTAAAGGTCCTGGTGGACTTTACTATGCCTTGTCAGTGGTACTTGTTAATGTGGACCCATTAGCCTACCTCTACATTATTGACAACTCCCATTTCTGCTTGCTGTGCTGAAGACCACTTACCTCACAAGAAGAATTAGCAAACATCAATGCAAGAAAAAGATTATTTTTTTTAAATGCAATTAAATAGGGCAGCACTACCATGTCTTTCAGAGAATTCCAAAACACAGAGGAGTTAACAGTGTTAAAAGACAGATGCTACTCATAAATCTAAATATGTGGGGGCAGGAATGAGGAAGTAGGAAACAAATAAAAATGGATAAAGAATTACTTCAGGAAGGTAACTGCTACCAAATTAGAATAAGAAGATTAATATTCAGCCATTATAAAATGGACAGTGTTTACCTCCCGTATAATTTACTCTTTATCAAGCAAAATTAGTAGTACTGACTTTTCTGCAATATCTTGTGCCTTTATTTTAATTAGGCTCTCAATGAAGAGAAGTTCAGTATTCTAGTAATAATGCACAATTATTAGAAACTTCAACAACAGCATAACTTACAAATTTCATTTTGTACCGCATAAAGCAATACAGGTAGATAACGCACACCAACAGGTATACTCACCTATACTGTCATCATTTACAGTCCACAAGGAACAACACTCAGGGGAAGAATAACCCAGTCTATTCTAAGTAACTGTACGGCATTTTCAAAATAAATAACCGTCTTATTCCAAAATTAAGTCACCAGAGGAAGAGTCTAAGCACAGGAAGATCTAATTTACAGGGCAGTCAAAAACTGCAGCATACTTAAATCACACCATCTTCCAGGTTTCTGCATAAACATCTGCCTTCTGTGCCTACAGGACACAGAAGTACACTGCAAGTGTCCTTTGACAGTGACACCACCGTTGTTTATACTTGGACAAAGCAGTACCACATCACCCAGTCATGAAAACTTGACATGTATTAGACTGAGGCACACAACTACATTTCTGATAATTTTGCACAAACACATAATGCCAGATCTGTCCTGGACAGAAGATATGTGATTCATCATTAAACTGTTTGAGAATTACAGGTTAATTTTACAAACAGGCAGAATAAGTTAGCACCTTCCTAGCATGTAGCTGTGGCATTTTTGATTCATCGACACTTACCGAGTGCTGCCAGGCCTTTTTCACAAAGGATGGGCACCAAAATATGATTGTTTTGTCAATTATAAAAACATCACCTAACTGAAGCAATACTAAAACCAGTATTACAGACAATGAAAGCCCTTACTTTATCAAGCACTGGTTGAATTTAGTGCTTTCTTTAAAAGAACACCGGGGGGCGGGGGCAGGAATGGAGAAAAAGGGGAAGGGGGGAGAAGAGATGCAAAAGGTGGCACAGAGCACATAGCTTCAAATGTCACTGTTACTCTGAAGTATTCAACTTAAAATACAATGGTATTTTAAGAAGAAAATCAACCCTAACTTACACAGCAGAATGAAGGATCTCCAAGAGTAGATAAACACATTATTTGTCCAGTACAACCAATATAGACCATAACAAACCCAAATATTTATTATATACTCAACAACAATGCAAAACAGTATTTCCAATCATGTTACCAAATACCTTCTACTACATTTTCCTTAAAGACACTCCTTACTGCCTTAAGTTTGCATTTCCTTCAGTGCTAATTTATGATTATACTGTATCATTAAAATATTTTAAACAAGTATTTTCTTGCCATTTTTGACAATTCAATTTCTTGGTAATTTATATTTCTCTCAAACTAAACAACTTATTTTCCTCTCCTTTTAATCTCATTCCATGTATATCCATATAAAGACATTCCTTAGCATTGCTTTCTCAAGATTTGAGGATCTAGTAACAACACTGGTGAAATATATTTTTCAAGTAACTTTTTTGCATGCCAATAACATTTTTTGCTTATTGCTTATTATCCTAAAATGATATTAACTGTTCTGATTTGTTATATCACTTCTGAACGTGACAATTGCAATAGTTAAACTTTTGTATGATGCTCAAAATAGCAGTATTTTTACAGCAATATGCAGCTTATACTGTTTGACATGTCTATGTGATTATTTCCATCATCTACATGTTCCCTGAATAAACTGCAGAATCTTCCTCCATTTTATTTGGAGTATAATCTATTCCCAGACTAGTGGCTCCAGAGAACCACTTAAATAGAAGTAACAATATGGTAAAATTTTAGCAGTCTGAGAACAGATACCCCAGATTTCTAACACTCTAGACTATCTTCTACGATATTGTGATACACAAGTCCCAATGTACAACATGTAACACGTACCCTTCAACTATAAATGTCACTGTTAAGTCTTCTGTGAAGAAACTACCAAATCCTAAAAATTAAGTAGATACTTAAAACCATCATGCTTTCCAGCAGTTAAAGGTTTCACTATTATTATTATTGAAAATTTAGAATATAAAATGAATCACCTGGTCTAGTGGAAGGTGTCCCTGCCCATGGCAGGGGGGTTGCAACTAGATGATCTTTAAGGTCCCTTCCAACCCAAACCATTCTATGCATTACACATACATTATACAAAATCCTTTTTAAAAACTTAAGCAGTTCCACTTACTTCCCTATTTCACAATCTTTGCCTTTTCTATGCCTTCTCTAATTGCTATTCACCTTTAGAAAAGCAAGATGTTCAATGGAAACAACTCGGCCAAGTACTAGTAATTTCAATTTTTTTTCCAGTATTCCTTTCAATTATCAACTGAGAGCACATTTTATACCAATTTGAACAGATTGCATTAACTGTATCTACCCTCTTTTTTGCTAAACAATGAAACTACAGACAATAACCACAGTAGTTGGATAATACAATAAAATAGATGGGTTGCTACTGGTGAAAGGAACAGTCCCACTACCCCCTTCTCCCTGCATTTACTTCTGGCCATATCTCATAGTCAAGGGCACTTGTCAGACCCTTTGTTGAGCAACAATCTATTAATTTCTTTTAGAATGAATTAGCTTTCCAACAGTTTAGTAGGCTGAGCTAGCTCAACAACGGTCCTGTGGCTGGTGCAAGAAAACAGCTCTTTCCAAATGAGTAAGACACTACAGCAGACATGATCAACTGTCAAATTATGTTGAAGGAAAAAAAAGAGATATCCATACTGTTTTGGTAGGCTACAACTGCTTGAAAAGTTGCCATACACTGCTCCAAATCTAGCTTATCGTCTCTGGCTATAGCACTATGATGCATCCTTAGTACAGCACCCAAATGCCAGTACCAAGTGTTATCTAGCCAGCTATGAAATATAAAAGCCTGGCCGCAACAGGCTCCTTTTCCAACAATAACAGAAACTCATAACTCTGTGTTGTGGTGTCCGAATCAATGATCTGACAAGCCAATAGTTGATCACCTTTGCCTAAACCCTATATAAAATGGCAATGAAAGCAGCAGAGATGTGACAGAATAGAAGGATGTTACACCCCTGCTGAACAGAGAACCACTAGCTCATTTCACCAAGTACAGCCAAGAGTGGTCTCATTTAGGTTCTATAATCCATTACTATTACAATGTTTCTTTAGCACAACAGACATGATTAGAATCTGACATTACTGTGTACAAAGCCAGGACTAGCTTTATTCAACCACAAGCAGCACTCACCAGTGAGTAGTTTAATATCCTAAGAGTATGTAATGAGAACTAGTTCTATTTCTAATGATTTTTTCATTGATCTGTAGCTTCTAAAAATCATGCCAAAAAACATCATTACCAGAAAACAAACAGTATTTTTACTGCATTCATACCCAAGTTGTTTTGACTAACATTTTACCAGATGATAATCAAACAGAAATACAGTTTTATTCCATTCTAACCAAGATCAGAAGAATTCTTAGAACAGTACTAGGCCTGCATGCGGGATACTTATGCACACTACTGATTTTTGTACAACACTACTTTTCTCAAAAAGCTAGCTACATTTTTGACACTTAGTGAAGGTCAAAAGCCCGAGAGCCATTTAATTTCTAAAGCTACTGAACTTTACAACAAACAAAGAAAACCTCATTAACTAAAACTCAAAACCTCATTACCTGAAACTCAACAGCAAATTAATATGTAACAACCAATTTAAAATTGGTGAACTGTTTGGTCAATGACAAAAAATAACAGGAAGTAAAAGATTAGACCACCTTCTATAGACTTTCTCTCTGAAATTTAGTCAGCTTTTACTGTGTTACAAGTTAGAGTTCAAACTTGCTTTCAGACTAAGAGAATTTTGTTCTCAAAATTCTGCAAGCTATATATTCCCAGGGACTATACATTACTGTCAGACTGAATTTTTTACATCAGTTTAGGAAATTTCTCTCTCAACTCTCTGCTAAAGAAGGTTAAGACCAACACGCCGTACCCACCACTTCATTTTCCTTACTGTTCTGTGTCTCCAAGATGCAACTCGCCACCACAGAAAGTATCCAGGCCAGTCCTGGTGCAGAAAACAGGAGAGCTGTTTCAGCACAGCACCACACCTATGCTAAGAGGGCCCTGATCTCAGTATTTCTTCCCATTAGTCTACACTGTTTCCAGCAGGAAATTTACTGTATAGACCTGTTCTTGCAAATTTTCATGTTTAACTCCCTAAGGAAAAGTTGGAACGACAAAATCTTGAAGCTTAAGTCAGAACTGCTGAAGCCTCTCTTTGAAAGGAGACTTAATGTGAAAACACATCCCATCCAATTTGCAAAGACACACATTTATAAATTCATGCGTATTACAGTTGTAAACTACCTGAAGAAAAGAATATTTTACAATCTCTTCAAAAGAAAAACAAGCAGTAGAAAATCTAGGTAATACAAGCCAAAATGTACAACTAGATAACTTTCTGTAAAAACTGCGACTCAACAGGAACATTTTTTATCAATTATAAACCTGTTTGCTTTAAATCCATATGCTGATTTTTCAGACACTCCCGCAGCAAAATACTTCCATACAACACGCCAGTCATTTACAGCTCATCAACAGCATAGACAAAACAACATAACAGTAATTTTCCAAGTAGAGTATGGGATCCTAGTAAAAATGTACATAGCTACTTTGGTTTCGGTGTTGTGAGAACCTTACTGTAATCAAAACAGTAACAGCTTAATGAATCTGTCATAGCAGTTATATTTATCAAATATCAGTTAACTAAAAACTACCATTTATAATGCCAGAACACAGATAGGGAAAAATCTTAAAACTTTTTAGTACAGGTATACAGTAATTAAAGTAATTTTCTACTTAAGACTACATTTTAAGATGAATGACAGTTCTTAAGAAGCAAGATCAGAATGAACATTATTCTCACAGCATTACTTGTTATGAATATGCTATGGCTCCCCAGACTGGAAAGAAATAAACCTTAATACAGCAGAAACAAAAGCTTGAAATGCCACACACAAAATGAACGAAATGGCATTCTTTCCAGCAGTCAGCATCCTACAATGCACAGACCTCCTGAAGAGTAGTACTATACTCTATTCATAACTTTTTTCTACACCACACTAAGCCAGGAGGGTAGAGTGATAAAAACAGTATGTTAATAAGATGATAAAGATTATTCTTAACTACACTAGTTACAGCATTTCGTTCCTTTGACATCAAAAAAAGTAGGGGTCATAACTGGCTGTTACTGATTTATACTGACAGAAATTGGGCTCAAATGTTAAATAAAGATTAGTTAATATTTGCAGACGACTTTGAACATACAAAATGCTATGTAAGTAGCAAGTATTAAGTCTTCCCACACACTCATTTTGGCATGCCTCCAAGCAGGGAAGTCCCACAGAAACATTTCAGCAGCAGTAAGGAGAAACTGAGAGCACTCAGGCAATTGCAGCTATATTCACAACAGTCCTTCTAAGGAGCACCTGCAAAACTGGGGAGAACCAATGCCCACTAGCCATGCTCACTGCCATCTACAATTCAAGACCAAAGTAGTAAATCCTGTTCCAACATGGCTTATATAAATGGATACTGAACAACTTGAATCTCTATAGTCTTCCGTGCAACCTAAAATGATCTACAAAACTCCAAAAATCTTGTACATGTGGCTTTCCTGTTGTCTAATATTTCTGACCAGACTACAACTTCACAAAGCAAAATCACAGCCTGCAGTGTAACTGTCAGTTTGATTATTCACACAGAAGCTTAATTTCAACAAATCATAGCTTCTGCCTAGAGTGGACCAGTTTACCCAGATCTAAATTCTAAAATGGTGAGGAATTAAGCAATGAATCACTATGCAACTGTTTCTGATCAATCAGCTGTAAGGCTCTTCCCGAACACCTAAAGAAGAAAGCCGGCATCTTCTTAGCTAGTTGAAAAAAAAATCAGAGGATTCCACATTGTAAACAACACTCTGCAAGTCTTCTTTTAAGAGCAGAAGAAAACAAAATGCCTCGAACTAAGCCTAAAGTGAGGTAGAGAGGAGAGGCAGGCAATGTGTTCAGGCATTATTAGGTCTATTTCTCAGTATCTCTGAAGGACAATATTAATATTTTATGAGATTAAAAAAGGGTATGTCTGGTTTAATTATCAGGTACTCCCGGAGATGAGCCTCAGCATGCCCCCAAAAACTCAGAAGCTAGGAGGGAGATGAGTTGGGAAGGATGAGACTACAGATCATTGCATAGGTTGGTCCACATTCTGAAAAAAGGCCGACGACAGACCTCACGTACAGAACTGGCACTGCAGCTTCCATAAACCACGGAAAACTCAAGAGTGCAAAGGCTCATAATAAGATCTAACCACAACAGGCTGGTAAGCATCCAACTGAAGGAGGAGATCTAGCAGGGTTTTGACAACAGCATCTGATTAACCATGCTAAGGCTGGAAGAAAATCTTGAGGGGAGGAAACTCTTCTATAACTGTTCCTAAATCTTCTCTTACCCCTTCCATCTCATTCCAAGTAACACCTGCACAACTTCTAACTAGCGTGTAGGCTGAAACCAAAGAAAAAAGTACATGATCCTCCTGCCTGCACAAATTAATGCAAATAAACAGCAGTCCTAAATTTCCCTGCAGAGCTCTAATTGATCTATGACAGACTAACATTTCAGAAAAAAAAAAAAAGAAAAAAAAAGATAAAACTGAGATCACTACAAAGATTAGAGGATTACTTTTGGAACTGGCATATTGCCCAAATGGTTTTTAATAGTAAGATCAGGTAGAAAAGCAGCAGACAACAGCAGGAGTAGTTTTATTTTCCTGGTACTACAGTTACGGAAAACATTGCCACTACTCTTGGACCAGGCAACTGATAGGACACTTTTATCTACTGAAAGGGGCAGTCCCCCTCAATTCTGTATTCTCAGCAGCCAAAAGCTCCTGTATCCTTTCCCATGCAGGAGCAACACCCATTTGACTCCACAGAGGTTTAACCCACAGAAAACTACTCTTCTTCACAGTTTACCTCCTTAAACCAGTTCACCTATGGGGTTCAAATGGACAGAAAACACAGGCACAAGGCAAACAACAGAAGCATGTGGTCAGGACAGAGACAAGACCACCCTATTAGGAGCAGCTAGCCATTGAACTGGCCTCATTACATGGTGAAGGAACATCTTCAGTAGCTTGAAGGGAACAAGCATGGAAGGAAGACAACTGTGAAAGAGGGAAACTCTGCGCATGGATTTACGTTCAAAAATTACTTACAGTTACGTAACTGCCCAGTTCTGTTCTGTCGTATCAGTTAAGTAACTTAGTCTCTCCACCAACTAACCTCAGAGAAAAAACAACTTTCCATTTTCAGTGGATTGCCAGCTTGATTTCTCTCCTCCAGATCCCCCCACAAAAGGCTTTAATGATTAATTAAATTAATTAATGATTAATAAATGATTAATTTTTCAATTTCTAACTTTATCAAACATTTAAGTCAAACATTTGCACCTTCCACATCTGACAGGACAATGTAATCCAAGATTAAGATTTTACATAAAAGCACTTATTTATACTTTATGTAGCTAATAACTCAATGCCAACCTATTCCACAACAGAAACAAAAAAGTCACGGTGAGGCAACTGGACACAGAACATACTTTTGAAATGGTTCTAGTAAGCATCAACATATTCTTACACTTCCCTATCTTTCTCATCTTCCTTGGTATACTTTCCTTCATCCTGGTAATCCTATTTCATCTTCTAGGATGCTTAAATCCTTATATACTGTCAAGTAGGCCTTACTGTAATGGAACTGAAAAACTTGCAAGTTTTTTGAATCCTCAAGCTACCAAGAACATGGACTCAATCTTGCATCCAAAAGAACTGTTAGAATTTTTCCATGCTTCTCTTCACTGGAGATAGGGGAAGACTAAACCCATCTGTAGGATTATGCAAGAATGCATAAATCCTCTTTGTAAACAAAACTTCCCTAACCAGTTCTGAATGCAAGGTATGCTTCACAGAGTTTATACCCCCTTGGCACAAAAAGGAAAAAACTCGAGAATTCAGTTTTACAGAGATTGTTCTTGCATTTGGGGGTGAATATGAAGAATCTTAATGCCTGACCTACTGTCTATGAAGAGGATGACTTACTGTATTTTCTTCTATCCACAGTGTCATTAAATTGAAAGTTTCTAAAAATGTTTTTGACATTTTTATATCACACTGATGCATACAACCTGTGTCTTGCCACCTTTGAAAATTTTTGCTTGGCAGCGACTACTGCTGTTAGGCACAAATACACGCTCTCCTAAGTCACAACTTTATTAACTTCCATAAAACCATTGCATTGCTGAATAAAAATCGAGCAGTATAACCAGAAAGACAATGCAATGCAGCAAGAGAAATAAAATGCCTAAAGGCTGATTTTCCCGATTATTTTTCAACTGTCAAGCCACAGGTCTTCTAGTTTACAAAATCGGTTCTACCTCACAGTAGAGTAGTAATATACCATACCGACGTTGCTATGTCAGCAATACTTTTTAATTCATAAACATTTTAAACAAATATATATAAATGCATCAGGTTTGAAAATACAGCTTATCAAAGTAAGTCAAAGGGAAGCTCACTTAATAAACAATAGCAGCTTAAACATGGAATATTGAAGACAAAAATGTAATCCAGCAGCACATGCAAAAAAACCCCAAACATTTTTCCATTATCATTGAAGTATTTGCTTTAATAAACCACTTCTATGTTTGGTAAATCAATACACAAAAGCCAGTTTCACCTTTTGTTGGCCAATCGTTTATTAGGCAAGTAACAAGAGACCTATACCACAGATGCAAGAGAGATACTTGTGCAGCTTTCCTTTCTGGTTACCATAGTTTCAAATGAACTGTAGATTTCTAGAAATAATACTTATGAGAAGGAATAAAAATATCACTGCTTAAATACAAAGACCGCAAGAAGAATCATTTTGATCGGTGTATGAATGACACTTAAGTGAAGAGGTAAACGCTTAGGAAAGGAAGTTTTATTTGCAAGACCTTGTCATAGACACAGCAGTGAAACTTGAGCATGGACAGCAGAAGAATAAAGACAGTAAATGCGACCAGGGGGAAGAGGAAAGTAGGCACCAAAAAGACATTCTGTAGCCATTCACCTCTCTCTCTCTCTCTTTTCTAATAATTCCCAATAAAAACTGCAATCAGCTCTAAGCCAGGTCATTAGTTTCGCAAGCCTCCATCATCAAGGAATACTTCCAAACATATACTGGGGAATGGAAGGGCATGAATCTTCATAGGAATTTAAGATGACTTTAAAACCTGAAATAAAAAAAGACCTCCCAATAAGAATAGCATAACAGGCTGCCAGAGAAATTTTGGAAACCCCATCCTCTGAGATACTAAAAACTTGACTGGACAAATTCCTGAGCAACCCGGTCTAAGTGGACAAGCTTAGAGTAAGTAGGAGGTTGAACTAGACCTCCAGAGGACCTTTCCCTCCAATACAATTCTGTGACCTAGAACACAAATAATTTTTTCATTGTGGCATCACTTCCAGGAAACAACTGCCCATCCACAACGCAAAGCTTTATTTTATATGGAATTAAAAGAAAGTATAGTTTTCAAACAGGTACATAAAGCAACGATGAAAATAAAACAGTGTATGGCAGCACACCAAACTAGAACTTTCTTGTAAGAATACAGTTGCCATCCCCAAACAGTACAAAATAACAAAATTTAAAAAATACTTATGTTATTAATCTTAAATTATAAATATCACAGTCTCCTTTTCAACTGTATTTAAATTGTATTCTTTAGCCTAAATCAAGATACAATAGTCAGTATCAATTCTACTTCCTGTTTGTCTACCAGAAGCATAGAGTACTGCCAGACATAGACTGCAGCCATTGGTCATTCTCATTTTGGAAAAAAAAAATTGTCTTTATCAAGTTTCCCCAGTTTTCTCCCTTGGAAAAACATCATAATTAATCAGTTCTCTGTTTCTAAGAAGACCAGAAGTGAAATGAAGAATATTGCCAGTGGTCAGGATGTACTGCCTTATTACTCAAATTAAATTAGTTGGGTACTACATCCATAACTATAAAAAATACCTTATTCAAGGACTCATGACATAGATAATCACCTTCAAATTAAAAACTAGACACCTCAAATGCACGCTACTTGAATTACAAAACTGTGTTCCTGACATTTACTACATACATTGGTTTTTTAGTAACTTCAATTGCCCATAGTAAGATTAAAAAAGTAACATATAAAAACCCATGGATCTTCAATATTCACACCCCTACTCCATACAAACTCTCCTCAAACTGAACACTCCCTGCTGGAAGATTACACTCCGACAAATAATATCAGCCAATTACATTGCTTGCATATTATCGGCTTACTAAGACTTGACATGGTCCAAACTTCCAGAGTTGATCCTTCTTAAGGGATGAACTGAGAGTTTTACCTAAAGGAATAACAGGTAATTGCATGAAAGACAGAAAAGCCTCATCTTGAATGGCTTATTTTTATTTGCAAACAAAGTAAAAGTCAATCTTTTTTTCCCAGATGAGATGCTGCAAGGAAGATATAATTATTTCATAAAACTTAGGCTGAAATCCTATGTTAAGTAAAAAAATGCAATTCAGCCATAACCAAGAACTACACTACCTCCAAATCAAAAAAATTCATCTCTTTCTAGGCAGATCACGTGTATTAGGCAGTAGGAAAATAACTGCATTTAAGTCCTCTTTGCTATGTGACTACATGTGCTACATCACCACACCTTCCCAGGAAGCATCGAATTAACAAGCATGTACACTAAATGATGCCAGTCACTCAGTGGGAGTGGGGTGCTACTGGGGTAGGGAGAAGAAACTCAGGGGAAGCCTGCAGGTAAGGTTAGTTGTCCTGCAGATCACCCAAATCTCACTCACTGGCCAGAAGTTAAGCAGCATTTCACCAAACCTTAGCAGCCACTTGAAGCCAATTTTGAAATGCAATCCCAAATAAATAAAACATGCATTCCTAAGGTTTGTTGTTTATT